>NC_053393.1:166330715-166364564 GCF_905171765.1 Bufo bufo
GACGACAGGAGCGACATCAGACCCCGCCTCTAACGGAGCGCCGGTTGGAACCCTTAAGGCTTCCTGTTCCTGTGGCGGCAGACGGTAACCAGGAGGAGCCGATGCAGATCGGGGCTGTTCGGGGTCCCCTGTCCACGATGGAGAGAACCAGGAGAAGAACCTTGCATCTGTGTTTATACTGCGCAAAACCGGGCCATTTCCTGAAGGACTGTCCCATCAAACCTCCCGAAGGTAGGCCGGTGACACCCACGGTATGCATTAACCTACCTATGTATAACAACTCGTCTCATCTCACCATCCCTGTTTCCCTGCAGCTGGGCAACAACAATATTGATCTCTCTGCCATCATTGATTCGGGCGCAAGCAGCTGTTTTATGGACAAGGATCTGGCTTCCCAACTAGGCATCCCGTTGCGCCCTAAGAAGAACCCATCCTAGCTTCATCTGGTGGATGTCAGCACCCTAAAGACGGGACCTATCGCCATGGAATCACATCCCTTGTTCCTCCGCATCGGCCTTTACCATTCCGAGAAGATCGTGTGGGACATCGTGCCTTCCCCCTTGTTTCCAGTCATTTTAGGCATCCCCTGGCTTAGGAGACACAACCCCACGATTAACTGGACCTTTGGCTCCATCCCCTTCACGCCCCCCTCCGGTTCTCCTATTCATGCGTCTCCGGCTCCTAGCCCTCCTACGGTTCTGGGCACCGTTGAACACAGACTACCTGACAAATATCGGGACTATGCAGACGTTTTTGAAAAAAAAAAGAGCAGACGCCTTGCCACCACACAGGCCTTATGATTGCCCCATTGACCTGCTCCCTGGAGCCCCACTGCCGTACGGACGCTTGTACAATCTGTCCGAACCTGAGACCAGGGCCCTGAAGGACTACATAGAGGAGAGCCTAGCGAAAGGGTTCATCCGTCCCTCGACCTCTCCAGTTGGGGCCGGCATCTTCTTTGTGGGGAAAAAAGATGGGGGTCTCCGGCCCTGTGTCGATTACCGGGCCCTGAACGACATCACCAAGAAGAACCGGTACCCACTCCCTCTCATTCCCGACTTGCTGGACAGAGTTAAGGATGCCCGTTTCTTCACCAAGATCGACCTCCGTGGGGCCTACAATCTGATTCGTGTCAGGGAGGGGGATGAGTGGAAGACAGCATTCCGCTCACGGTTTGGGCACTACGAGTACCTTGTCATGCCCTTCGGGCTCTGTAACGCCCCTGCCACTTTTCAGTGCTTCATCAATGACGTCTTCCGTGACCTGTTGGATACCTATGTTGTGGTATATCTGGACGATATCCTTGTCTTCTCCAGATCACTGCCACAACATGAACGGCATGTCAAATCGGTGCTCCAGCGTCTGCGGACCCACAGTCTCTATGGCAAGCTTGAAAAAAGCACCTTCGAAGTCTCGTCCATTGAGTTCCTGGGCTACATCCTATCCCCAGGTCGAGTGGAGATGGACCCCAGGAAGATCCAGGCCGTCCAGAATTGGCCTGTCCCCCGCAATCGGCGGATGGTGCAGCAGTTCATTGGTTTTGCCAATTTTTACCGCCGATTCATTCGGAACTTTTCAGCGATCTGCGCTCCCATCACTGCTCTGACCAGGAGCAACACCCTGTTTGAATGGACCCCGAAGGTCCAACAGGCATTCCAGCACCTTAAGAGGCTGTTCACACAGGCACCTATACTGGTACAACCGGACGCTTCTTGCCCGTTTTTTCTGGAGACCGACGCCTCCGAGGGGGCTATCGGGGCTGTTCTCTCCCAGGTCCAAGGGGAGAAGCAGCTTCTCCATCCCGTTGCCTTTTATTCCCGCAAACTCACCGGGGCCGAACGCAACTATGATGTGGGTGAGAGGGAGCTGCTCGCCATCAAGGTCGCCCTGGAGGAATGGAGACATTTGCTGGAAGGAGCCGAAAACCCTGTGGTGGTGTACACCGACCATCGCAACCTCGAATATCTCCGCAGTGCCAAGCGACTGCGTCCTCGACAAGCCAGGTGGGCTCTCTTTTTCTCCCGTTTTCGCCTCCAGATTACCTATCGACCGGGATCCAAGAACGGCAAGGCTGATGCCTTGTCCCGTATGTGCTCCTCCGAGGCCGATCCTGCACCTCCGGAACCGATCCTGCCAGCCGCATACTTTCTAGCCACCCAACACTCCTTGATCGAGAGGATCCGACGGGCCAGCATGCCAGCTCCAGAGGAGGCAGCCCATCTGCCAATGAAGCAGGGGCTTTGTTACCACCAACAGTGGATCTACGTCCCAGTCTCCCAGCGACTGCCTGTACTACAGCATCACCATGACCACCCCACAGCAGGCCACCGAGGAAGGCGCAACACCACGGAATGCATCCTACGTCAGTTTTGGTGGCCCTCTTTGGCAGCCGACGTACGCTCCTTCATAGAGTCTTGTTCCGTGTGTGCACTCTACAAACGTCCCACCTCAAAACCTGTTGGGTTATTACAGCCTCTGCCAGTGCCAACCCTTCCATGGCGCAACATAGCCATGGATTTCATTGTGGACTTACCGCCTTCACAAGCCTGTACCACCATCATGGTGGTGGTGGACAGATGTACCAAGATGTCCCACTTCATTCCGACCTCCGGTCTCCCGACGGCCCAAAAAAACCTCAGAGTTGTTCCTCCAACACGTGTTCCGGTTGCACGGGCTCCCTGATTCCATCGTCTCAGACCGGGGCTCACAATTCACCTCCCGCTTTTGGACCCAGTTTTGCCGTAGCCTTCATATCACTCGCAGCCTGTCTTCTGCCTATCACCCCCAGTCCAATGGGCAGACCGAAAGAACCAACCAAACCCTCGAACAGTTCCTTCGCTGTTACACATCCCATCTACAAGACGACTGGGTGAGCCATCTCCCCTTCGCGGAATTTTCCTTCAACAATCAGCTTCATTCCTCTACCGGGCTCTCACCATTCTATGCCAACTATGGCTATCATCCCGCAACTCTCCCGGATCTCCCCCTTGATGTCCCAGTGCCTGAAGTGGCTCAACGACTCCGGCTCCTACGAGAACTGAGGCGGACCCTAACGCAGCAACTCCAGGCCGCTCAGCAGCGGCACAAGATGCAGGCAGACCGTAGACGCACAGAATTCCCCAGGTACAAAGACGGGGACAAGGTGTGGCTTTCCACACAGCACCTCAAGCTGTCCTGTCCCTCCCGAAAACTGGGACCCCGTTACCTTGGTCCCTTTGAGATCGTGAGTATGGTCAACAACGTTGCAGCCAAGCTCCAGTTGCCTACTTCCCTGGGAATCCACCCGGTATTCCACGTGTCCTTGTTGAAACCACACCGTGCCAACCCGTTCCCGGACCGGGCACCTGCTCCACCACCTCCCATCCAGGTGAATAACGATGATGAGTATGAAGTCCAGGAGATCCTGGACTCCCGCCGCCGGCGTGGGGTCCTGGAGTATCTCATCCACTGGAAGGGGTACGGTCCCGAGGAGCGTTCCTGGGAGCCCTTGGGGAATGTCCATGCGGCCGCCAAGGTGCGGGCGTTCCATCGGGCTCACCCCGAGAGGCCTTCCCAGGGTCGCGTCCGGAGGCCGCTCCTTGGTGGGGGGCTCTGTCAGGAAGCAGGGGGTGTTACCCCTACTCTGGGACCACGGGCACGGCGCAGGGCACGGGTTCCCCTTCAGCTCGGTAGAACACCTGGTGCCCGAGGTGTGGGTGCACGGCGTGTGCGCAGTACACAGGCTGCTCGCACATTTCCGGGTGCATAGAGTTCCTGCATTATCCGGCTGTCAGGTGTGAGCCTTGCTGAGGGAGATTCCCAGTACACACCTTCCACCTTCCTCGCCTGCCATTGGTTCCTGGGGAGGGTGGTTCCTACCTTCCCTGGCTATAAAGACCTGGCCTGAGCTCTGGTTCATTGCTGAGTTATTCCACCTTATGGTGAACACCTAGCCTCCCTGCAGATCCTTCTATTGCCTGTTGTTTCTTTGTATCCTTCCCTGCTACTGACCCCTGGACTGTCTTCCGCCTTGAACCTTCGCTGCCTGCCTCGACCCGGATTGGACATTGACTACCCCTCTTGGATTATCCCTAAACTTGTACCGCGTTCTGGGCTGTCAGCTGCTTACTGCCAGTGGGTTCCGCATCCCACTACTGGCTCCCTGGGAGGTTCTGACACACCCTTAGGACACCTGCACACAGGTGAGGGTAGACTTGCACAAATTCGCCACAAATTTCTGCACCAAATCCACATCAAAATCTGTACGTGTTAGGCTACTTTCACACTAGCGTTCGGAGCGGATCCGTCTGATGTTTCATCAGACGGATCCGCTCCTATAATGCAGACGTTTGCATCCGTTCAGAACGGATCCGTCTGCATTATAACTTAGAAAAATTTCTAAGTGTGAAAGTAGCCTGAACGGATCCGTCCAGACTTTACATTGAAAGTCAATGGGGGACGGATCCGCTTGAAGATTGAGCCATATGGTGTCATCTTCAAGCGGATCCGTCCCCATTGACTTCCATTATAAGTCTGGACGGATCCGCTCGCCTCCGCACGGCCAGGCGGACACCCGAACGCTGCAAGCAGCGTTCAGGTGTCCGCTCACTGAGCGGAACGGAGGCTGAGCGCTGGCAGGCGGATGCATTCTCAGTGGATCCGCCTCCATTGAGAATGCATTAGGGCCGGACGGCTGCGTTCAGGGCCGCTCGTGAGCCCCTTCAAACGGAGCTCACGAGCGGACACCTGAACGCAGGTGTGAAAGTAGACTTACTTGCGGATTTGATGCGATTTTGCCACAGATCACCTTTTCACTGATAAGGATCCGCATGGAAAAAATCTGCAAAATCTACATGAGACTTGTCTAATCTCATACACTTTGTTGGTGCTGTATTACACTGTGAGATGGGCTATAGCAGGGATCAGCAACCTTCTGCACTCCAGCTGCTTTGAAACTTCAACTCCCAGCATGCAAACATGTTCGGCTGTTCTCACAACTCCTATAGAAGTGAATGGAGCATTCTGGGAGTTGTAGTTTCAGAACATCTGGAGTGCTAGAGGTTGATGATCCCTGGGCTATAGCATCAGTTTGTACTAAAAAAAATTACTGATCCGTCTTTTTTTGAGCATCAGTTATGATCAGTTTGTATCACTTCCGTCAGACATCAGTTATTTTTGACAGGAGAAAAAGTCCTGCATGCAAAAGGTTTTCTTCCATCAACTGATCTTTGATAGAAGTGACACAAATTGATCATAACTAATGCTCAAAATACCGGATCCATTTTTTTAATTTTATTTACCTTTCTTTTTCTGTTCTCAGAAGAACAGAAACCTAAACGGTGATGTGAACTCATCCTAATAGAGCAGGAGGAGCTGAGCAGATATATAGTTCTGTGGGGAAAATTGAAAACATATTTTATTAATCTACCGGTAAATGTTTCCTCATTCAGAGGCAAGGAGTCCTGTGGGCGGTCCTCTTCAGTGACTGACAGCCTTCCCTGTATGAGTGTGTGTATATACAGGTAGCTGTCAGTGAATGATTAGGACCACCCACAGGACTCCTTGGCTCAGAATGAGCAGAGATTTAGATTAATGAATTACAAGTTTTACTGAATAATTTTCCATAAAACTATACATCAATCTGCTCCTGTTCTATAACATGGTGCCTGTAGACTGCACTGCATTTTCATGGTGACAGGTTCCCTTTATAAGCAAAGTGGATGAAATTTTAGAAATATTATCTACATGTGCATACCGCCAGACCTTGCAGGGGAATTATGTGTGAGGTCACGGTGTGAGCAATAGGTGGGCCGAGGTAAACACAGTTCTGGTTACTCACGGTTATGTCGTCCCTGGGCAGGCTCGCATAAAAGTGAAAAGGAGACCGGCACAAGGATTCTCTGGGGCACACTCTGGTGTAAGGGACACAGGCCAGATGGTGGTTTGAGGTGCCCTTGGTGGTCTGTATTAATGTGCCAGTGGCAAGGTCCCTTGTAGTTGTGACGCCAGTACCTTTTGTATGGAGGTACAACCATTTACTATAGTGTTAATAGAGGAACTGAGTCTGAGGCAAGCAGGGTGAAACTCCAAATGGCACTTTACTGATGATGATTCTTGATAACAACACATCCAATGCATTAAAACAGTCTCTTGATACAATCCGGCATTAAGCACAATCTCCCATGCATATGGGGAAAGGGAAATGCAAATCCTCAATGAAGTACAGGCTCTTGTAATACATAAGAAACTACTGCTCAGACTAGGCTTGTAATGATAAAGAAAGTCTTACACTGGTCACAACTCCGGCCTGATCCTAATCCTTGATTAAAAAGGTGCTTTTCTGAATCCTGAAACTTCTATTCCAATGTTGTTCTGACAGTTGGCCTGACTGTCCTCAGGATTTGAACTGGAGATGTAGATGCTTCAAGCTATCTCCTACACCTACTACAAAGGTGCCTAATAGAATATGACAGGAGATAAAATACAAAATACAGGCATATCACATGACATTAATACATAATTAAAATACGTTTGCGGGGCCCATGGTCACTTGAGTGGGACACTGCACATGCTGCAGAGAAAACATAGTTTATATAGCTGAAACAAGACATTTGTCTATCCAGTCCGGCCTGTCATCCTGCAAGTTGATTCAAAGGAAGGCAAAAAAAAAAACTGTGAGGTAGAAGCCAATTTTCTTCATTTTAGGGGGAAAAATGTCCTTCCCGACTCCAATCAGGCAATCAGAATAACTCCCTGGATCAACGACCCATCTCTAGTAGCTATAGCCTGTAATATTATAACACTCTAGAAATACATGCAGGCCCTTTTGAATTCCTTTGTTGTACTCACCATCACCACCTCCTCAGGCAGAGAGTTCCATAGTCTCACTGCTCTTACCGTAAAGAATCCTTTTTTATGTTTGTGTACAAACCTTCTTTCCTCCAGACGCAGAGGATGTCCCCTCGTCACAGTCACAGTCCTGGGGATAAATAGATGATGTGAGAGATCTCTGTACTGACCCCTGATATATTTATGCATAGTTATTAGATGTCCCCTCAGTCGACTTTTTTCTAAAGTCAATAACCATAATTTTGATAATCTTTCAGGGTACTGTAGTACCCCTATTCCAGTTGTTACTTTAGTTGCCCTCCTCTGTATCCTCTCCAGCTCTGCTATGTCTGCCTTGTTCACAGGAGCCCAGAACTGTACACAGTACTCCATGTGTGGTCTGACTAGCGATTTGTAAAGTGGTAGGACTATGTTCTCATCACAGGCATCTATGCCCCTTTTGATGTAACCCATTATCTTATTGGCCTTGGCAGCAGCTGGCTGACACTGGTTTCCACAGCTTAGTTTTCTGTTCACTAAAATTCCTAAGTACTTTTCCATGTCAGTGTTGCCCAGTGTTTTACCATTTAGTATGTACTGGTGACTTGTATTTTTCCTTCCCATGCGCATAACCTTACATTTGTCAGTGTTAAACCTCATCTGTCACTTCTCTGCCCAAACCTCCAATCTATCCAGATCCATCTGTAGCTGTATACTGTCCTCTTCTGTGTTAATTACTTTACACAGTTTAGTGTCATATTGATATTTTACTATGCAAGCCTTCTACAAGATCATTAATAAAAATATTGAATAGAATAGGGCCCAATACTGACCCCTGTGGTACCCCACTAGTGACGGTGACCTAATCTGAGTGTGTACCATTAATAACCACCCTCTGTTTTTTATCACTGGGCCAGTTACTTACCCACATACAGACATTTTCTCCCAGTCCGAGCATTCTCATTTTATATACTAACCTTTTATGAAGTACAGTATCAAATTCTTTGGAGAAGTCCAGATATACGACGTCCATTGATTCGCCGCGGTCAAGTCTAGCACTTACCTCCTCATAGAAACTGATTAAATTAGTTCGAAATGACCGATCCCTCATGAAGCCATGCTGATATGGCGTTATTTGCTTATTTTCATTGAGGTACTCGAAGATAGCATCTCTTAGAAAACCCTCAAACAGTTTACCCATGAAAGATGTTATAGTTTCCGGGCTCTGTTTTTGGACCCTTTTTGAATATTGGCACCACATTTACTATGCGCCAATCCTGTGGAACACTCCCTGTCAGTATAGAGTCCTTAAATATTAGAAATAAGGGTCTGGCTATGACATTACTTAATTCTCTTAGGATAACGGAGTGTATGCCATCTGGTCCTGGCGATTTGTCTATTTTAATCTTTTTAAGACACTGCTGTACTTCTTCCTGGGTCAGACAGGGCACTTTTAATGGGGAATTTACTTTTACATTCTACATTTCATCTGACAGTTTATTTTCCTCAGTGAATACAGTGGAGAAAAAAATATTTAATAGCTTTGCTTTCTCCTCATCGCTCTCTGCAACTCCCCCCTCATTACTTTGTAAAGGGCCGACACCTTCAGATTTATACATTTTACCATTTATATAATTCAAGAACATTTTAGGGTTACAGATGTTGCCCATGCATTGGGGACTGCAAATTTCGGTCCCCAATGCACAGAACGGCCGATCAACGGCTGTATGCTGGCTGTATGCAGTATTCAAATGCGGTTTTGAGGTATGTTTCTTAAAGGGGTTGTACAGCAATATACAGTACAGACCAAAAGTTTGGACACACTTTCTCATTCAAAGAGTTTTCTTTATTTTCATGACTATGAAGGCATCAAAACTATGAATTAACACATGTGGAATTATATACATAACAAACAAGTGTGAAACAACTGAAAATATGTAATATTCTAGGTTCTTAGAGCCACCTTTGATTACTGCTTTGCACACTCTTGGCATTCTCTTGATGAGCTTCAAGAGGTAGTCATTTGAAATGGTCTTCCAACAGTCTTGAAGGAGTTCCCAGAGATGCTTAGCACTTGTTGGCCCTTTTGCCTTCACTCTGCGGTCCAGCTCACCCCAAACCATCTTGATTGGGTTCAGGTCTGGTGACTGTGGAGGCCAGGTCATCTGGCGCAGCACCCCATCAATAGCCCTTACTTTCAATAGCCCTTACTTTCAAAGTTTTCCCAATTTTTCGGCTGACTGACTGACCTTCATTTCTTAAAGTAATGATGGCCACTCGTTTTTCTTTACTTAGCTGCTTTTTTCTTGCCATAATAAAAATTCTAACAGTCTATTCAGTAGGACTATCAGCTGTGTATCCACCTGACTTCTCCTCAACGCAACTGATGGTCCCAACCCCATTTATAAGGCAAGAAATCCCACTTATTAAACCTGACAGGGCACACCTGTGAAGTGAAAACCATTTCAGGGGACTACCTCTTGAAGCTCATCAAGAGAATGCCAAGAGTGTGCAAAGCAGTAATCAAAGCAAAAGGTGGCTACTCTGAAGAACCTAGAATATGACATATTTTCAGTTGTTTCACACTTGTTTGTTATGTATATAATTCCACATGTGTTATTTCATAGTTTTGATGCCTTCAGTGTGAATCTACAATTTTCATAGTCATGAAAATAAAGAAAACTCTTTGAATGAGAAGGTGTGTCCAAACTTTTGGTCTGTACTGTATATTGATGACCTATTGTCAGGATCAGCTGTTTGACGAGGAGGTAGTGCTCCATGTGAGTGCCGCTTCCTGGTCATTACACTACAGGTCGTCTCCTTTGAAGCAGTGGTGTACTGTAATACAAGTACTCGCTCCATTCAATTGATTGGAGCGAGTACTCATCGTTAAACTGCACTTCCGAGATGACGGGCAGTGTAATGAAGAGGAAGTGGCGTTCTCAAGGAAAGCCGCCTCCCCCCCCAAACTACTAATCGGCAGGGGTGCCAGGTGTCGGACCCCCAGCAATCTCATATTGATGACCTATCCTGAGGATAGGCCATCAGTATAAATTGCTGCAAGACTGCTTTAACATACACTCTTAGGCCAAACACACATGAGTGAGTTGAATGCAATAAACTTGCAGCGTGTGTCAGTAAGAGGTTCTGTTCTGGCCTCTGCTCCTCTGACAGAATCGCACAGCTTTAGAGCTCGTGCATATGAACGTGTGCTGTGCCGTGCATTGGGGACCGCAAATTTGGGTCTACAATGCAGGGGCACCACCCGTGTGGCAGACACTGACGGATGCAGACCCATTCAGCTTTAATGGGTCTGCAATCCGTCTGCACTGCGGTGCAGAGGCACGGACAAAAATGCCATGGAAGTGCTCCGTAGTGCTTCCGTGGCCTTCCGCTCCATACCAGCGATATATAGAAAATGCCTATTCTTGTCTGCGATTGCACACAGTCTGCGATATATTTTTTGTGGGGGCACGCGGAAAGAAACTACAGATGCGGACAGCAGACTGTGTGCTGTCCACATCTTTTGTGTCCCTATTGAAACGAATGGGTCGGCACCAGTTCCACAAAATTGCGGAACGGTTGCAGACCCATTCATATGGTTGTGTGAATGTAGCCTAACCCCGAGAGTCCTGAAAATTATTGTATTACACTGATAGCATTATGTAAGTGCAATTCAGTAGATTTCAGAACTACTATGTCCTGAAACATAGGGCTTGGTACATTTTTACACCTTTCACCATCTGCCACATGACTGCTGTTTGTCACACTGAACTGTATGAGCTATTGCTCGTATGACCATTGCCTCCTATGAAGTTATCTGTAAAGAAACTCATTACACATTAGTCATACTCAGTTTGTCATCCTAGCATGTGGCTTGTGCACTGGAATATAAAGCTGACGGAGATGGCATACTAGGACAAGTCAGATTGTTGGTAAATGATCAGAGGTCGAATCTATATAGTGACTCTGGGTAAAGCTGGGATACCCCCACATATTTATACCTGTGCATAGGAATGTGAAGTGTAAATATGTGATCGGAAAACCCGAAGACCTGCCACTTCTCCTGATATGTCTGTTTTAGTAGATACTGTACATGTATTCTCAAAGAGGTTTTCCCATTTCAGACATTAGTGACACAGTGCTAGGATATGCCACAAATGTCAGATAGGTGCAGGTCCCACTTCTGAGACCTGCTTCTGTTTCCAGAATGGGAATCCCCGAAGTAAAGGGAAGCACAACGAGTGTGCTCTCCATTCACTTCTATGGGCGTTTCCTAAAATAGGGTGCCCCTTTCTGTAGACAGGAATAGGACCCTGATGTGGGACCCGCACCCATCTGACATTGGTGGCATATCCTAGCACTACGCCACCAATGTCTGAGATGGGAATACCCCTTTAAACCTCCTGATGTTGTACACAATAGGGCTCATTTACTAAGTGATATACGCCAGTTTTCTGGCATATATCTGTTGCAACTTTTCTGCAGGAATTCTGCAACTTTTCACCGCTCATGCCAGGTCTAAAAAAGGTGGTGTAGGGGGCAGGCCACCAGGCCCATTTCATTTATAATTTTTTACGCCTGTTTTAGGTGTAGAAAATGTTCTAAATCTACATCAGCAAGGGAGCTGGTGTAGATTTAGACTGGCGGTGGATACACCGAAGTTATGTAGAGGCCAGCACCTCTACATAACTTTGGTGGATCCACCACCAGCGCAGGGGTAATTGAGACCGGCGTCTAAAATGCTGATCTTAAGAAATGACCCCCAATCTGTCTGACTGTGGAGTAGTGGAGTCCAAACTCTTTAGAGATGGATTTGTAACCTTTTCCAGCCCAATGAACATAATAAATATGTTTTGTTCATGCCATGATACACTTCCTCAAATATTGTTGTGAAGATCAGACGTTGATAGATCCCTGTACTTTAAATAAAACAGGTCGCCTACTCACACTACTCACACCTGAAGGATGTGTCACACAGCACAATTCTGCAGGCGATTGTCGGGAAGGAAGTATTCCATCCCAAAAATTGCCTGCTCGCTAACAGAGGGGAGTGATCTCCTCCACAGTATGGGAAGGAGCGATCGTTATACCATCGCTCATTCCCATGCTGTCTAATTATTTGCCGGCAGCACAGTCTGCCGCCAGCAAACATGACATTTCAGCATGCTGAAAGATCACGATTGCCCGATGAACGAGTTGCGTTATTTGCGCGTTCCTCAGGTAATCGCTGCAGTATTAAACTACCAGATTATCGCTAACGAGTGTTACTACGAACAGTCGTTAGCGATCATCTGGCAGGAAATCTGCCAGTGTAAAGGTGCATTTAGACGCACCAACAATCATCCAGATTATTTGGAATGACCGTTCCCAATCATCTGGCTATCTAAATGTGCCGCCGATCACCCAATGAGCGAAATGCACGTTCATCGGGTGATCCTGTTGCATGTGCAGGCACCACCCATCATGGCTTCTGAGCAGCAGACTGTGTGGTCTAAACAGCCATCTGCTGCTCAGAAGCCATGATCCTGTATGAGGACGAGGGATCACTATAGAGACCCCTGTCCTTATACAGTGAAGAAGATCGCTGCATGTCAATGTGTGGTCTCCTTCACTCAACGAGCAGCCAGCCGCTCAGTCGGCCCGTCTAAATCCACCTTAAGGCTCCATTCACACGTCCGCAAAATGTGTCCGCATCCTTTCCGCAATTTTGCGGAAAGGGTGCGGACCCATTCATTCTCTATGGGGACGGAATGTGCTGTCCGCATCCACATTTGCGGATCCGCACTTCCGCATCCGTGCTTCCGTTTCCGCAAAAAAATAGAACATGTCCTATTCTTGTCCGCAATTGCGGACAAGAACAGGCATATTCTATTATGTCGGCAATGTGCGGTCCGCAAAATGCGGAACACACATTGCCGCTTTCCGTGTTTTGCGGATCCGTGTCTCCGTGTATCCGCAAAACACAATGCGGACGTGTGAATGGAGCCTAATACAGGCTTGACTCTAATCTCACCTTCAAATTATTAGCTAATCCTAGATGTTCACATACTTTTGCCACGCACAGGCAGTGATTTTCCTCAATCAATAAATGACTCATTTGTTTGTTTTGGTTATCTTTATCTTTTTTCGGACCTGTGTGATAATCTGATTTAGTTTTAGTTAAAATTGATGCAGAAATATAGAAAATTCTGCAGAGTTCACTAACTTTCAAGCACCACTGTACTTGAAGATATAAAATCTGAGATTGCAGGTTGAAGTAGGCGCACCTTCAGCCAGCTATGATCTTTCTCAGTGTGGGAGGATTGGCATGCTGCCAGGCTGCAGGGAGAGGAGGAGAGGCACAGATCCTCTCTCCCTGTGTACCTGACCCCAGGGGATGGGGTAACATGGACTTCTGCAATCCCCCTCAATCAATCAGGGAGAATACATGCTCTCTGACTGTCACATTGTGGGGGAGATTTATCAAAACTGGCTTAGTTGCCTATAGCAACTAATCAGATTCCACCTTTCATTTTTCAGAGCTCCTTTTGGAAAATGAAAGGATCAGTCTGATTGGTTGCTATGGGCAACTAAGCCACTTTTACTTTGGACCTTGATTGATCTTTTATACTATGTCTATTCTGGCTATACCTGATCTTTGCTGTAAAATATGCAGACAGCTTCTCTAGAGATACCTGTTACATGCTGCAGTAATAGTGATAACGATTATTACTAGTGAGAAATATCTAATATATTTCTGACAGTCAAAAATTCACTCACTGTCATCCTAAGGGTCCATTCACACGTCCGTAAGTGTTTTGCGGATACGCAAATTGAGGATCCGCAAAACACGGACACTGGCAAAGTGCATTCTGCAATTTGCAGACCGCATATCACCGGCACTATAATAGAAAATGCCTAATCTTGTTCGCAATTGCGGACAAGAATAGGACATGTTCTATTTTTTGCGGAAATGGAAGCACGGATGCGAAAGTGCGGATCCGCGGATGTGGACAGCACATTCCAGCCCCATTGAAAATGAATGGGTCTGCACCCGTTCCGCAAAATTGCGGAACAGATGTGGAGCCATTTTGCGGACGTGTGAATGGACCCTAAGGCTGGTGGGGTTTTTTTTTTTTTTTTTTTAAACGCAGTGTTTTGAATGGTGTTTTTGCTGCCTTTTTCATAGAATTTTTGCAGTGAAAAGCACTGTGTCCACATGTTAGGCATTGGGCAACAATAAAATATATAATGTCATACAAACACTAAGAGGGAGATTTATCCAAACCGGTGTAAAGGAAAACTGCCTTTATTGCCCATAGCAACCAATCAGATTCCTTTAGGTTTTTAGAGCTCCTTTGGAAAATAAAAGATGGAATCTGATTGTTTGCTATCTTTTCCTCTACAGCAGTTTTGGTAAATGTCCCCTTGAGGTTTTTGTGTGGAGTCTAATTATAGTTTCATGGCTTCGTTTTCCCCTTAGAGTTTTCTTTACCACACTTCCTTTTTTTACCCAGGCAAACTTGTCTGGGAAAGGTGGCCACCCTAGGTACCGGTATTTGTTGGGAAAGGTGGCCACCCTAGGTACCGGTATTTGTTGGTAAAGGTGGCCACCCTAGGTACCGGTATTTGTTGGGAAAGGTAGCCACCCTAGGTACCGGTATTTGTTGGTAAAGGTGGCCACCCTAGGTACCGGTATTTGTTGGGAAAGGTGGCCACCCTAGGTACTGGTATTTGTTGGGAAAGGTAGCCACCCTAGGTACCGGTATTTGTTGGTAAAGGTGGCCACCCTAGGTACCGGTATTTGTTGGGAAGGGTGGCCACCCTAGGTACCGGTATTTGTTGGGAAAGGTGGCCACCCTAGGTACCGGTATTTGTTGGGAAAGGTGGCAACCCTATGTACCAGTAGAACTGGAGGACACCAAGTCCTCTAGTTGTGTATAAGCAGAGGAGGCAGAGTCTACCCTGTAAGGACGGATTCTATGGCACAGCACAGGTGGCAATTGCCATTTTGCCAACCCCATAGGCATTAGGTAGTCTTATCAATAGGCTGTTAAAGGGGTATTCTCATTATTCTCATGATCTACGATCGATGGGACCCATCTCTGGTAGCTGGACCTATTTCCAGAATAATAGCAGTTGGTGCTGGTGCTGGGTTATTTTTGGAATTCCCCACAAGTGAAAGAAGAGAGTAGCACATCACCACTGAAGTCATCGTGCCCTTGGTGCCGGGTGTAAGCTTGCCCAAGTTTCCAGCATTAGTGCCGGGATTTGGCTGGACAAAAAATGCTGCAAGCACTGTTTTTTTGTCCAGTCGAATCCCTGCACTAATTCCGGAAACAGGCCAGATCTCCTCTGGGTACCACTGTAGTTAATGGGGCCTGGCAGTGCTCCGACCCTTTCCAGCTATGCCTGATAAGATTAGCTCTTGCAGGCTGTTCCTCTGCCAGAACAGCCTGCTGAAGATTTTAACACTAGTGTGAAACTAGCCTAACATGAAACTCCCCAGTAATGTATACCCATGAGGCTTCATGCACACAACCCTATGCAGTTTGTGGTTTGCAAATAGCAATCCACAAAATAAAGATACCATCACTTCAATTGGTCTTCTGTCTGGATTTTGCAGCCAAGTATACGACATGTTCTATCTTTTTTGCTGAATGGACAAATATATGCGGAAAGCATATTATCATTCACGTGGTTTCCGCATCCGTATGTCCGTTCCACAAAAAGACACACTGCTGGGTTATGTAGGCCTTAGAGCTGTTTCACACGAGCGAGTCCATTGCGGGAATCACGTTCCGTGTGTGAGTGTGATCCTCTGCTCTGGACTTGCTGGAGCGCACGGCATTATCATGATTTATAATGCTATGTGTCTCTGCTTGACCTTATTTCTACGGAATCATACTGACAGCTTTATGTCACTATGATTCTGTGGAAAAACGGCCATGCAGAGACACATAGCATTATAAATCATGATAATGCCGTGCGCTCCTGCAAGTCCAGAGCGGAGGATCACACTCACACACGGAGCGTGATTCCCGCAATGGACTCGCTCGTGTGAAACAGCCCTTATACTCCACAGTTACTGATACTTTCTGTTATAGGTCCTGACACTGCTGAGTTATGTGTGGGGCGTATACTACAGTGTTACCATGTACCTAATACTGTCTGTTCTGCTGTCTGTCCTGACCCTGGAATAAAGGGGCCTTACAACAAATTTTTAAAATTACACCGTAACACTACATAAAAAAAAAACAAAGCACACGTTATCAAACTGAAAAAAATGTTTTTATAACAAAAATAAGAAAGCAAGCCTCTATGGCAACTTTTTTTAGCTCCAATAATACTGTATCAATTTTTTGGAGCTGGTGAAGGTGTTTTTCCTCCATTTGCCGCAACCTCTTATTGAATTGATGCTGCAATTTTTTTAAGCTGCCCAAAATCTTTGAGGAATTGCTTTTTGGTGGCCTCCAATTCCTTTATGGCCTTGTTCACAACTGAAAAAAAAAAAATTATAATTAAAATGAGGGTAAGGCTACTTTCACACTTGCGGCAGTGTGATCCGGCGGGCAGTTCCGTCGTCGGAACTGGCCGCCGGATTCGCCGATCTGCCGCTGATCGGCCGCTGACTGAAAGCATTTGTGAGACAGATCCGGATGCGGATCCATCTCACAAATGCATTGCAAGGACGGATCCGTCTCTCCGCTTGTCATGCGGACAGACGGATCCGTCTTGTACATTTTTTCACATTTTTATCGGTCTGCGCATGCGCAGGCCGGAAGGACGGATCCGGCATTCCGGTATTCTGAATGCCGGATCCAGCGTTAAAACATTCCTATGGGAAAAAATGCCGGATCCGGCATTTAGGCAAGTCTTCAGGTTTTTTTGCCGGAGAGAAAACCGTAGCATGCTGCGGTTTTCTCTTTTGCCTGATCAGTCAAAACGACTGAACTGATGCAAACTGAACGGGTTACTCTCCATTCAGAATGCATGGGGATAAAACTGATCAGTTCTTTTCTGGTATAGAGCTCCTGTGACGGAACTCTATGCCGGAAAAGAAAAACGCTAGTGTGAAAGTACCCTTACTTACAAGACATTGTGCATTGTGTGTAGTATGTGTTTAAACACTGGCGATTTACATCTAAATACAATAAATATTGATATTTACATTAATTATATTTAGTTTTTTTTAGTGATAGTTCTGATAGAGTAGAATGTTATTTGTTTTGTTAGTTAATATTTTTTCCGTAGTTTACATAATATGTTGCTTTTTTTTTTTCCCATAACACTAGTTTCTGTTGTCCCCTCATTGTTGCCACTTTTAACCACTTCACGACCGGCCATTAAGCATAGGCCTCAGCGGAACGTGACTTGATGCAGAGGGACAGTCTATTACGGACCAACAAACACCCTGCCCCCAGGCATAATCGTTTGTGAACCAGGGTGCAAATGCAACTCAGCTAAACAGGCAGCCATGTTAACTAAGGGTTGCTATTTTTCAGATTCATTACACATGTGCATTACAGCTCCGGTGATGCAGGGTGGTGTGGGGATCGTGGGATGCTTGTGAATATGTTATGTATATCAAATTATAGTAATGTGTGCACATATTTACCCTCCCGGTGGGGGGTGTAGACCACCTCTTCCTCCTCTTCTGGAGCTGGGGGGGCGGAATCAGGTGGCTGGGAAGGTCCGGCCTCCTCCTCAGTCGCCTCTGTATCACCAACATCTGGGGGTGAAGTGGCCTGCACATTTTCTCCCTCCTCCATGGGCGCCTCCACATTTTCTACCTCCTCCTCCATGTGCGCCACCCTTTTTTTTTTTTTTTTTGTGGTGGCGGACCGAGGGAACAAGTTTACCTGTAATAATGACACAATGTTAAGAATTTACACAAACAACTCAGAAATCATAACAAAGGTAAAGATCAAGAAATTCCTATATGGTGGAATCTACATGGGATTATGAATTATACCAATAGTGGATTTACCTTATTAAAAAAAAAAAAAAAGGGGTTATAGATGGGTAAAACTAGTCTAAGTTACAAGGTAGGATGAGGTAACGTGGGATTTGTTAGGAAGGTGCCCTATAGGGTATTGTAACTGGGTAATGGATGTTTAGGTAAACCAAACAACAGTTCAGAAATTAGATAAGGGGTTATTGGATAGTGGTATGTTGGGTATATAATTTTTTTGTGGCTGCCAGCGTTAGACTGTCAGCCAAACCGCATTTTGAAGATCTGCTGCCAACCCGCCCTACCTCCCTGTTGATTTAGTTGTCAAGGTAACTTTATAATTAGAAGGATGCTTAAAGTCTCCACTTTAACTGTCGTTTTGACTGTGACCGCCCCCTTAACAGTGACTTTGATGGTGACCGGCCCTTTGATAGTGACTTTCACGGTGAACGCCCCTTTAACTTTGAACTCCACAGCTCCCGTCAATTGGCAGTTAGGATTTAAGTGAAAGGCTGGCAGGCTTGTATTGGATAATACACTTAATTTTTTGGGAATATCTCGTGTACGTCGTAGAGAGCCGAGACCCCCGCAAGATTTCTTTCCAGGTAGCAAGGGATGTGTATACCAAGTTTCATTGAAATCGATGGTTGCGTTTTTGAGTTTTTGTGGAACATACATACACACATACATCCTTTTTTATATTTATATATACAGGGAGTGCAGAATTATTAGGCAAGTTGTATTTTTGAGGATTAATTTTATTATTGAACAACCATGTTCTCAATGAACCCAAAAAACTTATTAATATCAAAGCTGAATATTTTTGGAAGTAGTTTTTAGTTTGTTTTTAGTTTTAGCTATTTTAGGGGGATATCTGTGTGTGCAGGTGACTATTACTGTGCATAATTATTAGGCAACTTAACAAAAAACAAATATATACCCATTTCAATTATTTATTTTTACCAGTGAAACCAATATAACATCTCAACATTCACAAATATACATTTCTGACATTCAAAAACAAAACAAAAACAAATCAGTGACCAATATAGCCACCTTTCTTTGCAATGACACTCAAAAGCCTGCCATCCATGGATTCTGTCAGTGTTTTGATCTGTTCACCATCAACATTGCATGCAGCAGCAACCACAGCCTCCCAGACACTGTTCAGAGAGGTGTACTGTTTTCCCTCCTTGTAAATCTCACATTTGATGATGGACCACAGGTTCTCAATGGGGTTCAGATCAGGTGAACAAGGAGGCCATGTCATTAGATTTTCTTCTTTTATACCCTTTCTTGCCAGCCACGCTGTGGAGTACTTGGACGCGTGTGATGGAGCATTGTCCTGCATGAAAATCATGTTTTTCTTGAAGGATGCAGACTTCTTCCTGTACCACTGCTTGAAGAAGGTGTCTTCCAGAAACTGGCAGTAGGACTGGGAGTTGAGCTTGACTCCATCCTCAACCCGAAAAGGCCCCACAAGCTCATCTTTGATGATACCAGCCCAAACCAGTACTCCACCTCCACCTTGCTGGCGTCTGAGTCGGACTGGAGCTCTCTGCCCTTTACCAATCCAACCACGGGCCCATCCATCTGGCCCATCAAGACTCACTCTCATTTCATCAGTCCATAAAACCTTAGAAAAATCAGTCTTGAGATATTTCTTGGCCCAGTCTTGACGTTTCAGCTTGTGTGTCTTGTTCAGTGGTGGTCGTCTTTCAGCCTTTCTTACCTTGGCCATGTCTCTGAGTATTGCACACCTTGTGCTTTTGGGCACTCCAGTGATGTTGCAGCTCTGAAATATGGCCAAACTGGTGGCAAGTGGCATCTTGGCAGCTGCACGCTTGACTTTTCTCAGTTCATGGGCAGTTGGTCTTTCCACACGCTTCTTGCGACCCTGTTGACTATTTTGAATGAAACGCTTGATTGTTCGATGATCACGCTTCAGAAGCTTTGCAATTTTAAGAGTGCTGCATCCCTCTGCAAGATATCTCACTATTTTTGACTTTTCTGAGCCTGTCAAGTCCTTCTTTTGACCCATTTTGCCAAAGGAAAGGAAGTTGCCTAATAATTATGCACACCTAATATAGGGTGTTGATGTCATTAGACCACACCCCTTCTCATTACAGAGATGCACATCACCTAATATGCTTAATTGGTAGTAGGCTTTCGAGCCTATACAGCTTGGAGTAAGACAACATGCATAAAGAGGATGATGTGGTCAAAATACTAATTTGCCTAATAATTCTGCACTCCCTGTATATATATATATATATATATATATATATACAGTCAGGTCCATAAATATTGGGACATCAACACAATTCTAATATTTTTGGCTCTATACACCACCACAATGAATTTGAAATGAAACGAACTAGATGTGCTTTAACTGCAGACTGTATAACTAAGCAATAACAAAGACAGGTGCCCTCTGCAGTCTCACTAAACCCTCAAACTGATTTTAAAATTGAGAGATTAGTCAACATGTCCTACGGTGTAGAACATGTCTAAGCCCGGGCACCACGCCAAGGTTTCTCAAGTAGCCCGGGACCTAACACTCTCCTACCTGAGCCATATGGGCAATACCAGGAGCCAGTGGGCAAATTACAGGAGCATAAGGCCGACTCACAAACAGCTCACCAGTTACCTCCAGCATGTAGCCATGCTTGCAATGGGAGGAGGGAGGAGTCTGCGAGTCCCACTCAAGACTGGCTGATATGTCCCAGGCCTCACAGGTGCACCTAAATGTGGCCTGTAGATGGAAACATATCAGCCATATCAGGGACATAGATGGGACATATCAGCCAGTCTTGAGTGGGACTCGCAGACTCCTCCCTCCTCCCATTGCAAGCATGGCTACATGCTGGAGGTAACTGGTGAGCTGTTTGTTCTACACCGTAAGACATGTTGACTAATCTCTCAATTTTAAAATCAGTTTGAGGGTTTAGTGAGACTGCAGAGTGCACCTGTCTTTGTTATTGTTTAGTTATATTGTTATATTAATTATGACATCCGCACTTGTTACCTTGTGTAGGATGTCTATTGTGGTACTTGTGGTTCGCCGCGGGCATCCTCCACCGTATGCATTTTGCTGGGGATTGCCATTAGCAACGGGCCACAAGTGCAGGATTTGCTCCCCTGTATATATGCACGACTGCATGTGGGTCTGAGCACCTCCTGCTAATGCCAACCTGTCTTCTTAGTTTGTATATATACAGTGGGATCCGAAAGTTTGGGCAACCTTGTTAATCGTCATGATTTTCCTGCATAAATCGTTGGTTGTTACGATAAAAAAGGTCAGTTAAATATATCATATAGGAGACACACACAGTGATATTTGACAAGTGAAATTAAGTTTATTGGATTTACAGAAAGTGTGCTATAATTGTTTAAACAAAATTAGGCAGGTGCATAAATTTGGGCACTGTTGTTATTTTATTGATTCCAAAACCTTTAGAACAAATTTTTGGAACTCAAATTGGCTTGGTAAGCTCAGTGACCCCTGACCTACATACACAGGTGAATCCAATTATGAGATTGTAAGTTTCCCCCCTCTTTTAATTTTCTCTGAAGAGTAGCAACATGGGGGTCTCAACACAACTCTCAAATGACCTGAAGACAAAGATTGTTCTCCATCATGGTTTAGGGGAAGGATACAGTCTCAGAGATTTCAGCTGTCTGTTTCCACAGTTAGGAACATATTGAGGAAATGGAAGACCACAGGCTCAGTTCAAGTTAAGGCTCAAAGTGGCAGACCAAGAAAAATCTCGGATAGACAGAAGCGACGAATGGTGAGAACAGTCAAAGTCAACCCACAGACCAGCACCAAAGACCTACAACATCATCTTGCTGCAGATGGAGTCACTGTGCATCGTTCAACCATTCGGCGCACTTTACACAAGGAGATGCTGTATGCGAGAGTGATGCAGAGGAAGCCTTTTCTCCGCCCACAGCACAAAAAGTGTCGCTTGAGGTGGGCTAAAGCACATTTGGACAAGCCAGCTTTATTTTGGAATAAGGTGCTGTGGACTGATGAAACTAAAATTGAGTTATTTGGCCATAACAAGGGGCGTTATCAGGGCCGCTGATAGAAATCATGGGGCCCCGTACAGCATACATGACGGGGCCCCCTTCAGCTCCACCCCCTGATCCCTCCTTCAGCCACACCCCTGGCCCCGCCCTTGGCCCCTCCCCAGACGCCGCCTTGAAACAACATGCAGATTTGTCTACAAGTGATATTTATGGCGCTGGGGGGTCGTCTGTGAATGGCGCTGTTATGGAGGGGATCTGTGAATGGCACTGTTATGGAGGGGATCTGTGAATGGCACTTTTATGGAGGGGATCTGTGGATGGCACTGTTATGGAGGGGATCTGTGGATGGCACTGTTATGGAGGGGATCTGTGGATGGCACTGTTATGGAGGGGATCTGTGGATGGCACTGTTATGGAGGGGATCTGTGGATGGCACTGTTATGGAGGGGATCTGTGGATGGCACTGTTATGGAGAGGATCTGTGGATGGCACTGTTATGGAGGGGATCTGTGGATGGCACTGTTATGGGGGGATCTGTGGATGGCACTGTTATGGGGGGATCTGTGGATGGCACTGTTATAGAGGGGGATCTGTGGATGACACATACCGTATATAGCATCTTATGCTATGTGTCATCCACAGATACCCCTCCATAACAGTGCCATTCACAGATACCCTCCATAACAGTGCCATCCACAGATCCCCCCCATAACAGTCATCCACAGATCCCCCCATAACAGTGTCATCCACAGATCCCCCCCATAACAGTGTCATCCACAGATCCCCCTCCATAATGGTGCCATCCACAGATCCCCCCCATAAGTGTCATCCACAGACCCCCCGGCCCCCCCCATAAGTGTCATCCACATGACAGACCCCCCCCCCCCATAACAGTGCCATCCACGGATCCCCCGCCCTCCCTATAACAGTGCCGTCATGACGTCATCCATATAGATCCCCCCCCGCCACTCACAGTAGTATACATTAATAAATCGGTGCAGCCGTGCAGGCTGCAGACAGTAACTTTAATTTTAGCACAGGCACAGCGCTCATCTCTTTACTAAAATACTACCTTACATTCAGCTCCTGCCTCCTCCCTCCACCCTCCAGCCTCCAGTAACAAGTGCGGGCGGCAGCGCTCACTCACTGACGTCACGCGCCTGCGCCGCCTAGTGGGAGGAGCAGGCGTGTGACGTCAGTGAGTGAGCGCCGCCCCCACACTGCCTGCTGTTACTGGAGCCAGCCCACTGACAGCAAAAAAATTAAAATGGCTCGGGAGTCGGCAGCCCGGGCCCCCCTGCCAGCCGGGCCCGGTACAACTGGGCCAGCTGTACTGGCCTATCAGCGGCCCTGCGCGTTATGCATGGAGGAAAAAGAACACAGCATTCCAAGAAAAACGCCTGCTACCTACAGTAAAATATGGTGGTGGTTCCATCATGCTGTGGGGCTGTGTGGCCAGTGCAGGGACTGGGAATCTTGTCAAAGTTGAGGGACGCATGGATTCCACTCAGTATCAGCAGATTCTGGAGACCAATGTCCAGGAATCAGTGACAAAGCTGAAGCTGTGCCGAGGCTGGATCTTTCAACAAGACAACGACCCCAAACACTGCTCAAAATCCACTAAGGATTTTATGCAGAGGAACAAATACAACGTTCTGGAATGGCCATCTCAGTCCCCAGACCTGAATATAATTGAAAATCTGTGGTGTGACTTAAAGAGAGCTGTCCATGCTCGGAAGCCATCAAACCTGAATGAACTAAAGATGTTTTGTAAAGAGGAATGGTCCAAAATACTTTCAACCAGAATCCAGACTCTCATTGGAACCTACAGGAAGCGTTTAGAGGCTGTAATTTCTGCAAAAGGAGGATCTACTAAATATTGATTTCATTTCTTTTTTGTGGTGCCCAAATTTATGCACCTGCCTAATTTTGTTTAAACAATTATAGCACACTTTCTGTAAATCCAATAAACTTAATTTCACTTCTCAAATATCACTGTGTGTGTCTCCTATATGATATATTTAACTGACATTTTTTATCGTAACAACCAACGATTTATACAGGAAAATCATGACGATTAACAAGGTTGCCCAAACTTTCGCATCCCACTGTAGATTCCTGGAGGTGTATAAACTCCAATTTAAATGTGCCTGTTTTCCATCTACAGGCCACATTTAGGTGCACCTGTGAGGCCTGGGACATATCAGCCAGTCTTGAGTGGGACTCGCAGACTCCTCCCTCCTCCCATTGCAAGCATGGCTACATGCCGGAGGTAACTGGTGAGCTGTTTGTGAGTCGGCCTTATGCTCCTGTAATTTTCCCACTGGCTCCTGGTATTGCCCATACGGCTCAGGTAGGAGAGTGTTAGGTCCCGGGTTACTTGAGAAACCTTGGCGTGGTGCCCGGGCTTAGACATGTTCTACACCGTAGGACATGTTGACTAATCTCTCAATTTTAAAATCAGTTTGAGGGTTTAGTTAGATTGCAGAGTGCACCTGTCTTTGTTATTGTTTAGTTATATTGTTATATTAATTATGACATCCGCACTTGTTACCTTGTGTAGGATGTCTATTGTGGTACTTGTGGTTCGCCGCGGGCATCCTCCACCGTATGCATTTTGCTGGGGATTGCCATTAGCAACGGGCCACAAGTGCAGGATTTGCTCCCCTGTATATATGCACAACTGCATGTGGGTCTGAGCACTTCCTGCTAATGCCAACCTGTCTTCTTAGTTTGTATATTAACTGCAGACTGTCAGCTTTAATTTGAGGGTATTTACATCCAAATCAGGTGAACGGTGTAGGAATTACAACAGTTTTGCATATGTGCCTCCCACTTGTTAAGGGACCAAAAGTAATGGGACAGAATAATAATCATAAATCAAACTTTTACTTTTTAATACTTGGTTGCAAATCCTTTGCAGTCAATTACAGCCTGAAGTCTGGAACGCATAGACATAACCAGACGCTGGGTTTCATCCCTGGTGATGCTCTGCCAGGCCTCTACTGCAACTGTCTTCAGTTCCTGCTTGTTCTTGGGGCATTTTCCCTTCAGTTTTGTCTATAGCAAGTGAAATGCAGAGGCGGCTCTAGACTTTGTGAGGCCTTAGGCGAAACTCGAACATGAGGCCCCCACAAAGATTGTTGGGATGCTCGTGATCTCCTGTACGGCGCCCCGCCTCAATCCTCAAGAAATAAGCTGTGTCAACCACCGCACGGAGCGGTGGTGTGGTCAACACTCCCCCTCCATGTATCTCTATGGAGGACTCGGAGATACACAAGTGTTGTATCTGCGGCTCTCCCATAGATACATGGAGAGGGAGTGTTGACCACCGCTTTGGGCACAACGAGATCTGGAGTACCATACAGGAGATCGTGGGGGATCCCAATGGCCAGACTTCCCTGATCAGACACTTGTCTCCTATCCTTTGGATAGGGGATTTATTTTCCTATCCCGGAGTACCCCTTTAATATGCAGTGACATCACAGTAAAGGGTTAATATGCACAGTGACAACACAGTACAGGGCTTATATTCACAGTGCATATTAACACTTTGCATTAACCCTGGCCCAGTTCTCTAAATCGACCCTCCCCCCACACACCGCATTGTGCTGTACTTGCTATACAGCAGCACATACCTGTCACATCCAGGGCCTCCAGGTGGCATCTCCTCGGATGTAGATCTTCTCTGTCATCGTCTTCTCCATTTGGTCCGTACAACTTCTCTCAGCCACCACGTCTCTGCAGAGTGTGACACACAGACATCTTAGCTTCCTCACATTTCTATCATCATCCTCCAACCTGGAGTCCCCACAGTGTTATCCTGCTGTTCACTGTGCCCCCAAATACTATCCTGAAGAAATATTAGTGCCCCCCATAGTAATAGTACTCCTCATAGTCCCACCAATAGTAATTCCCTTCTAGAATGCTCTCATTAGTAATACTGCCCTCTACAGTGCTCCCATTAAGTAAATTGCCCCCCACACTGCCCACATTAAGTGATTTGCCCCCACACTGCCCCCATTAAGTAATTTGTCCCCCCACACTGTCCCCATTAAGTAATTTGTCCCCCCACACTGTCCCCATTAAGTAATTTGTCCCCCACACAGCCCACATTAAGTAATTTGCCCCCCCCCCCCACACAGCCCACATTAAGTAATTTGCCCCCCACACTGCCCCATTAAGTAATTTGCCCCCCACACTGCCCCATTAAGTAATTTGCCCCCCACACTGCCCCATTAAGTAATTTGCTCCCCACACTGCCCCATTAAGTAATTTGTCCCCCCACACTGCCCCCATTAAGTAATTTGCCCCCACACTGCCCCATTAAGTAATTTGCCCCCCACACTGCCCGATTAAGTAATTTGCCCGCACACTGCCCCATTAAGTAATTTTCCCCCACACTGCCCCATTAAGTAATTTGCCCCCCACACTGCCCCATTAAGTAATTTGCCCCCCACACTGCCCCATTAAGTAATTTGCCCCCCACACTGCCCCATTAAGTAATTTGTCCCCCCACACTGCCCCCATTAAGTAATTTGCCCCCCACACTGCCCCATTAAGTAATTTTCCCCCCACCAGGGCCGATCCTACACGGGGTGCAGTGGGTGCCCCGCACCCCAGCGCTGTCACCCGAAAGGCGCCGAGCGAGCCGCCGGGACTTTTTTTTTTTTGACTTTTTATTTTATTTTATTTTATAATGCCCGCAGTGGCGTAGCTATAGGGGTCGCAGCGGTCGCAATTGCGACCGGGCCCCTTAGTCAGGGGGGCCCACAGGGCCCCCTCAAGCCAGGAGAACGCAGCCGCAGCTGAATAACTAAGATACAATTTACAGGGGGCGGAGCGGAGGCCGAGAGGAGAGGCCCTGTGTGACGCGCACTGTGCAGGGCAGCTGGGCAGGCGAAGTGAGGAGGAGGGGCCGGGGGAGCGGCTTCAATTGAGGTGCGACGCAGGACTTAGTCACGTACCTCACTGTGACCTCCTGCGTCGGATCTCGCGAGATGACGCGGCGCGGGAAGGCACAGTGAGTGAGGCATGATGACCGCCTGTACCAGGATGCCACAAGCTGTGAAGGAGAGAGAGGTAAGTATTAATTATTATTATTTTTTTATGTACCCTACGTTCTACCCTTATTGCAGAGGCACTGGGGGCACGAGAGGAGGACCACTGACAGTACTCAGTCAGTAGACATCATAGTATTAATAAGAGTGGAGACTGGAGAGACTACCATTATATTAATAATAAAGAGGGGGCTATTATATTAACAACGAGGGGGACATTATATTATTAATAAAGAGGGGGTCATTACATTAATAATAAAGAGGGGGCCACTACATTAATAACAAAGAGGGGGCCATTATATTAATAAAGAGGGGGCCACTACATTAATAACAAAGAGGGGGTCATTATATTAATAAAGAGGGGGCCATTATATTAATAACAAAGAGGGGGCCAATACATTATTATTAATATAATGGCCCCCTATTTATTATTAATATAATGTCCCCCTCTTTATTATTAATATAATGGCCCCCTCTTTATTATTAATGTAATGCCCCCTCTTTATTATTAATGTAATGGCCCCCTCTTTGTTATTAAAGAGGGGCCATTATATTAATAATAAAGTGGGGGCCATTACATTAATGATGAAGAGGGGGCCATTATAATATACAGGGGGAATAATATTATGAGGAATGGGGGACTACCTGTCTGGCTCTAGCACAGTATTGGGGGGCAGCAGGATGAGTTGTTGAGACCCCAGGAAGGAGAGGATGAGAGTAAAGTGAGGAACCTAAAAAATAATCTGTGAAACTCTGCAGAGACGAGAAGCGGCTGAAAGAAGGTGTCATGGCGGTCTTATCTCTGGATGAAGACGTTGAGAAAAGTGTACATCACAGGAGACGTCACTGGATGTAACAGGTATGGTGCGGCATTCTCCTGTAATAATATTACCCATGCACATATCTGTTTCTCGGTAGGGTAAGGGGTATATAGAATTTGACCCACACTGCCGCATCCGGCCCCAGACTTCAGGTAACACTGTGTTCTGAATTCTGGGGCCTAACTAAGGGGTATCAGGGGACATTATTATACAGGGGTAATATAACTTATATTACCCCTGTATAGTGTACCCTGATACCCCTTAGTTATATTACCCCCTGTATAATTTACCTGATACCCCTCAGTTATATTACCCCTGTATAATGTCCCCCATAACAGTGTGTGTTATCCACAGATCTCCCATAACAATGTGTCATCCACAGATCCCCCAAATTATTTTAAAAACCTGCTGTTTCTCTAGATGACCTTATGTTTATGGTAGTGGTAATAGAGTCTCAATGGTCTATAAAAGCAGCTACACTATTTTTACAGACCTTTGAGACTCTATTAACACTACTATTAACTATTAACATAAGGTCATCTAGACTAGAAAAAGCAGGTTTTTAAAATTCTTATTTTTCCCATTTAGGTGTTAGAGCAATCTAATTAAAGTTATGTTTTAACACCTAAAGAGAAAGAAAAAATAAATAAAAACCTACGGTTTCTCTAGATGACCTTATGTTGATAGTAGTGTTAATAGAGCTTCAATGCTTTGTAAAAATAGTGTAGCTGCTTTTATAGACCCTTCAGACTCTATTACCACTACATTGTAAAGGGGAGGAGTTAGTAAGATAACCACGCCCATGTGGGGGCGCCAGAAATATTTCTGCACCCAGGCGCCTGTGACCCTAGGATCGGCCCTGCCCCCCACACTGCCCCATTAAGTAATTTGCCCCCCACACTGCCCCCATTAAGTAATTTGTCCCCCCACACTGCCCCCATTAAGTAATTTGTCCCCCGACACTGCCCCCATTAAGTAATTTGTCCCCCCACAGTGCCCCATTAAGTAATTTGTCCCCCCACACTTCCCCCATTAAGTAATTTGTCCCCCGACACTGCCCCCATTAAGTAATTTGTCCCCCCACAGTGCCCCATTAAGTAATTTGTCCCCCCACACTTCCCCCATTAAGTAATTTGTCCCCCCACACTTCCCCCATTAAGTAATTTGTTCCCCCACACTTCCCCCATTAAGTAATTTGTCCCCCCACACTGCCCCCATTAAGTAATTTGTCCCCCTACACTTCCCCCATTAGGTAATTTGTCCCCCCACACTTCCCCCATTAAGTAATTTGTCCCCCCACACTGCCCCCATTAAGTAATTTGTCCCCCCACACTGCCCCCATTAAGTAATTTGTCCCCCCACACTGCCCCATTAAGTAATTTGTCCCCCCACAGTGCCCCATTAAGTAATTTGTCCCCCCACACTGCCCCATTAAGTAATTTGTCCCCCCACAGTGCCCCATTAAGTAATTTGTCCCCCACACTTCCCCCATTAAGTAATTTGTCCCCCCACACTTCCCCCATTAAGTAATTTGTCTCCCCACACTGCCCCCATTAAGTAATTTGTCCGCCCACACTGTCTCACAAATTTGCCCACACACTGCTTCATATTATGAATTTCCCCCCCACCTTGTACTTGTCCGCTGATCTGCTAGGCTGCTGCGCGGGCATGAGTTCAACTTCAGTCACTTGACAGCCAACCCCATCCTGTGGCACGTAATCCTGCGAGACCTGTGACCTCCCGCCGGTCTCGCGGGATTACGCACCGCACGACTGGGTTGCGCTGTCAAGTGACTGAATTCATGACCGCGCAGCAGCCTAGCAGATTAGTGGACAGACAAGTACAAGGGGGGTGGGGAATAGCATTCGGGGCCTGGAATGTTTTGACCTAAGGACGCTCCCACCCGACACCGCCGCAAGTACTTGGGGCGGTGTCGGGTGGGAGCCAGAGCAAGGCCCCCACCAGCGTGAGGCCTTAGGCGGTGGCCTAAGTGGCCTAATGGAAGAGCCGCCTCTGGTGAAATGCATGCTCAATCGGATTCAGGTCAGGTGATTGACTTGGCCATTGCATAACATTCACTTCTTTCCCTTAAAAAACTCTTTGGTTGCTTTTGCAGTATGCTTTGGGTCATTGTCCATCTGCACTGTGAAGCGCTGTCCAATGAGTTCTGAAGCATTTGGCTGAATAGGAGCAGATAATATTGCCCGAAACACTTCAGATTCATCCTGCTGCTTTTGTCAGCAGTCACATCATCAATAAATACAAGAGAACCAGTTCCATTGGCAGCCATACATGCCCACGCCATGACACTACCACCACCACCATGCTTCACTGATAAAGTGTTATGCTTAGGATCATGAGCAGTTCCTTTCCTTCTCCATACTCTTCTCTTCCCATTACTCTGGTACAAGCTGATCTTGGTCTCATCTGTCCATAGGATGTTGTTCCAGAACTGTGAAGGCTTTTTAAGATGTCGTTTGGCAAACTCTAATCTGGCCTTCCTATTTTTGAGGCTCACCAATGGTTCACATCTTGTGGTGAACCCTCTGTATTCACTCTGGTGAAGTCTTCTCTTGATTGTTAACTTTGACACACATATACCTACCTCCTGGAGAGTGATCTTGATCTGGTCAACTGTTGTGAAGGGTGTTTTCTTCACCCGGGAAAGAATTCTTCGGTCATCCACCACAGTTGTTTTCCGTGGTCTTCCGGGTCTTTTGGTGTTGCTGAGCTCACCGATGCGTTCCTTCTTTTTAAGAATGTTCCAAACAGTTGTTTTGGCAACACTTAATGTTTTTGCTATCTCTCTGATGGGTTTGTTGTGTTTTTTCAGCCTAATGATGGCTTGCTTCACTGATAGTGACAGCTCTTTGGATCTCATCTTGAGAGTTGACAGCAACAGATTCCAAATGCAAATAGCACACTTGAAATGAACTCTGGACCTTTTATCTGCTCATTGTAATTGGGATAATAAGGGAATAACACACACCTGGCCATGGAACAGCTGAGAAGCCAATTGTCCCATTACTTTTGGTCCCTTAACAAGTGGGAGGCACATATGCAAACTGTTGTAATTCCTACACCGTTCACCTGATTTGGATGTAAATACCCTCAAATTTAGGCCTCATGCACACGACCGTTTTTTTTTTGCGGTCCGCAAAACGGATTTCCGTTGTTCCGTGATCCGTGACCGTTTTTTCTTCCGTGGGTCTTCCTTGATTTTTGAAGGATCCACGGACATGAAAAAAAAGTCGTTTTGGTGTCCGCCTGGCCGTGCGGAGCCAAACGGATCCGTCCTGACTTACAATGCAAGTCAATGGGGACCGATCCGTTTGACATTGACACAATATGGTGCAATTGCAAACGGATCCGTCCCCCATTGACTTTCAATGTAAAGTCAGGAGTCCCTATTAATATACCATCAGATCGGAGTTTTCTCCAATCCGATGGTATATTTTAACTTGAAGCGTCCCCATCACCATGGGAATGCCTCTATGTTAGAATATACCATCGGATTTGAGTTAGATCGTGAAACTCAGATCCGACAGTATATTCTAACACAGAGGCGTTCCCATGGTGATGGGGACGCTTCAGGTTAGAATATACTAAAAGAACTGTGTACATAACTGCCCCCTGCTGCCTGGCAGGTGCTGCCAGGCAGCAGGGGGCAGACCCCCCCTCCCCCCCCCCCCCCCCGTATTTAACTCATTGGTGGCCAGTGCGGCCGGCCCCCCCTCCCTCCCTCCCTTGTATTTAACACATTGGTGGCCAGTGCTGCCGGCCCCCCCTCCCTCCCTCCCTTGTATTTAACACATTGGTGGCCAGTGCGGCCGGCCCCCCCTCCCTCCCTTGTATTTAACACATTGGTGGCCAGTGTGGCCGGCCCCCCCCTGTATTTAACACATTGGTGGCCAGTGCGGCCGGCCCCCCTCCCTCCCTTGTATTTAACACATTGGTGGGAGGGAAGGGGGGCCGGCCGCACTGGCCACCAATGTGTTAAATACAAGGGAGGGAGGGAGGGGGGGCCGGCCGCACTGGCCACCAATGAGTTAAATACAGAGGAGGGAGGGGGGCCGCACTGGCCACAAATAAGTTAAATACAGGGGGAGGGAGGGGGGGGTCTGCCCCCTGCTGCCTGGCAGCACCTCCCAGGCAGCAGGGGGCAGTCATGTACACAGTTCTTTTAGTATATGCTAACCTGAAGCGTCCCCATCACCATGGGAACGCCTCTGTGTTAGAATATACTGTCGGATCTGAGTTTTCACGAAGTGAAAAATCAGATCTAAAAAGCTTTTATGCAGACGGATCAGCGGATCCGTTGTGTGAAAGTAGCCTACGGACAAGGATGATGGACGCGGATGGCAATCTTGTGTGCATCCGTGTTTTTTCACGGACCCATTGACTTGAATGGGTCCGTGAACCGTTGTCCGTCAAAAAAATAGGACAGGTCCTATTTTTTTGACGGACAGGAAACATGGATCACGGATGCGGCTGCAAAACGGTGCATTTTCAGATTTTTCCACGGACCCATTGAAAGTCAATTTTGTCCGCGAAAAAAAACTGAACAACGGCCGCGGATGCACACAACGGTCGTGTGCATGAGGCCTAAAGCTGACAGTCTGCAGTTAAAGCAAATCTTGTTAGTTTCATTTCAAATCCATTGTGGTGGTGTATAGAGCCAAAAATTTTTGAATTGTGTCGATATCCCAATACTTATGGACCTGACTGTACTGTACAGTCGTGGCCAAAAGTTTTGAGAATGACACAAATATTAGTTTTCACAAAGTTTGCTGCTAAACTGCTTTTAGATCTTTGTTTCAGTTGTTTATGTGATGTAGTGAAATATAATTACTCGCACTTCATACGTTTCACAGGCTTTTATCGACAATTACATGACATTTATGCAAAGAGTCAGTATTTGCAGTGTTGGCCCCTCTTTTTCAGGACCTCTGCAATTCGACTGGGCATGCTCTCAATCAACTTCTGGGCCAATTCCTGACTGATAGCAACCCATTCTTTCATAATCACTTCTTGGAGTTTGTCAGAATTAGTGGGTTTTTGTTTGTCCACCCGCCTCTTGAGGATTGACCACAAGTTCTCAATGGGATTAAGATCTGGGGAGTTTCCAGGCCATGGACCCAAAATGTCAACGTTTTGGTCCCCGAGCCACTTAGTTATCACTTTTGCCTTATGGCACGGTGCTCCATCGTGCTGGAAATTGCATTGTTCTTCACCAAACTGGTGAAGAAGTTGCTGTTGGAGGGTGTTTTGGTACCATTCTTTATTCATGGCTGTGTTTTTGGGCAAAATTGTGAGTGAGCCCACTCCCTTGGATGAGAAGCAACCCCACTCATGAATGGTCTCAGGATGCTTTACTGTTGGCATGACACAGGACTGATGGTAGCGCTCACGTTTTCTTCTCCGGACAAGCCTTTTTCCAGATGCCCCAAACAATCGGAAAGAGGCTTCATTGGAGAATATCACCTTGCCCCAGTCCTCAGCAGTCCATTCTCCATACCTTCTGCAGAAGATCAATCTGTCCCTGATGTTTTTTTTGGAAAGAAGTGGCTTCTTTGCTGGCCTTCTTGACACCAGGCCATCTTCCAAAAGTCTTCGCCTCACTGTGCATGCAGATGCGCTCACACCTGCCTGCTGCCATTCCTGAGCAAGCTCTGCACTGGTGGCACTCCGATCCCGCAGCTGAATCCTCTTTAGGAGACGATCCTGACGCTTGCTGGACTTTCTTGGACGCCCTGAAGCCTTCTTAACAAGAATTGAACCTCTTTCCTTGAAGTTCTTGATGACCCTATAAATTGTTGATTGAGGTGCAATCTTAGTAGCCACAATAGCCTTGCCTGTGAAGCCATTTTTATGCAACGCAATGATGGCTGCACGCGTTTCTTTGCAGGTCACCATGGTTAACAATGGAAGAACAATGATTTCAAGCATCACCCTCCTTTTAACATGTCAAGTCTGCCATTTTAACCCAATAAGCCTGACATAATGATCTCCAGCCTTGTGCTCGACAACATTCTCACCTGAGTTAACAAGACGATTACTGAAATGATCTCAGCAGGTCCTTTAATGACAGCAATGAAATGCAGTGGAAAGTTTTTTTTTTGGGATTAAGTTAATTTTCATGGCAAAGAAGGACTATGCAATTCATCTGATCACTCTTCATAACATTCTG
>NC_053393.1:168389392-168393901 GCF_905171765.1 Bufo bufo
GGCAATGTATCAAGTGTGTTGCACCAGAACGTGGAGTGTTTTTGCCTGTTTTGTTGGTAGCATAGCACAAATGGCAGAAGGAGTCCTACATATTTAGAACTACTCACCTATTGGGGTTGTGCAAATAGGCACAACTTGTCATGGTCTTGCTGTTCTCCTTCGTTTGACATGTGCTGGCGGCCATCTTGGTTTCTGGGTTTCTTGTAGCCTTCCACCCTGCGGCTCCTCCTTCCCACTGGGAGGAGCTGGATGCCTAGCTCATATATATAGGAGGTCTGTGGCTTCAGTTCCTTGCTTGGTCCTCTTGTGTACACATGCTTCTAAGACTGCTGCTGCTTCTGGTTCCTGATCCTGGCTTCGTCTGACTACCCTGCTGGTTCCTGATCCTGGCTTCGTCTGACCACCCTGCTGGTTCCTGATCCTGGCTTCGTCTGACTACCCTTCTGGTTCCTGACCTCTGGCTTCGCAAAGACTCTGCTCGGTTTCACCATCCGTTTGGACTTTTGCTTTACAGCTTTATTTTCAATAAAGCCTTCTTATTTTCTCTTATCTCTTGTTGTACGTCTGGTTCATGGTTCCGTGACATTAGGACCAAGCCATGAATTCTGACGGTACAGGGCCATCCTCGCTACCCACGCTGGTTGCCAGACTTGATCAGCAGGATCACCTGTTGGGTCGGTTCGCTGTGGCGTTGCAAACCCTGCTTGAACGCACGGCTCATTTCGCTCCCGTTGCCGATGGGTCGGTTGTCGCTCCTGGGCTCGCTCCTACTGCCGCTCCGGTTGTTGCGCCAGAGTCTACCCCGACACCTGTTGTTGCGCCTGCGGTGTTTCGGGGTATGACCGGTTCTGCCCCTCTTCCACAGCGCTTTGGGGGAGAGCCAACTCAGTGCCGAGGTTTCCTTAACCAGGTGGGCATTTATTTCGAGTTGCTGCCACATGCCTTTCCTACTGAGAGATCAAAGGTGGGCTTCTTGATCTCGCTGCTCTCGGACAAGGCCTTGGCCTGGGCCAGCCCTTTATGGGAGAACAACAATCCGGTGGTTGCCGAGTTTTCCGGTTTTGTTGCTTCTCTTCGGAAGGTATTCGATGTGCCGGCTCGTGCTGCCTCTGCTGCGAAGCTCCTTATGTCCATCAGACAGGGTTCACGATCCGTAGCTGAATACGCCATTGAGTTTCGTACCCTGGCAGCAGAGGTGGGCTGGAATAATGAGGCTCTGGTCGCTGCTTTCTCTCATGGTCTCTCGGATGCCTTGAAGGATGAGGTTGCAGCTAAGGACCTACCAGTTGAGCTCGAGTCTCTTATTTCATTCCTGATTTTGATTGACACCAGACTCAGGGAGAGACCTTCCTTTAAGGAGAACCTGCGGAGGTCTTCTAACAGATTGGTGCCTACGTTTGCTGTCCCACCCGTGCCTCCCTCTCCTCCCACGCCTCCTGGGGATGACTTGTCTGGGGGTGAACCCATGCAGCTGGGGTTTGCTCGCCTGTCCGAGGGGGAGAGGGCACTCCGGAGACGCGAGGGCCGATGCATGTACTGTGGTCTCGGTGGGCATTTTCGGTTGGCATGCCCGAACCGTCCGGGAAAACGCTCGTACCTGAGATCCTGTCGGGGGCAGATCTTGGGTGGAGTCTCCTCGTCCCCGGTTTCCCGTGTTGACAAACCACTGATCACTGTTGTCCTCTCCTGGGTCGGGGGCTCGGTGACGACCCAGGCGTTGGTGGACTCTGGTGCTGGTGGTTTGTTCATTGATAGTGTGTTCGCTGCCGCCAATTCCATTCCTCTGCAGGCTCGAGGTTCCCCACTGGCTCTTGAGGCGATAGACGGCAGACCCCTTCTGCCGCCACACGTGACTCATGAGACCCTTCCAGTGGGGATAGCCATTGGTGCCGTTCACAGAGAGTCGGTCTGTCTCCAGGTTATTTCGTCTCCACACTACTCGGTGGTCTTGGGGTACCCCTGGCTCCAGAAGCATAATCCGACTTTCGATTGGAGATCGGTCGAGATCCTCTCGTGGTCACCGCAGTGTGGGGCTAGTTGCATCCATGGGCCTGTCAAGTTGCTGTGTACTTCCTCGGACTCTCTGTTGCCTCCTGAATACGAGGAGTACCGGGATGTATTCGATAAGGTGCGCGCGGTTGCCCTACCTCCGCACCGCCCATACGATTGTGCCATAGAGTTACAATCTGGTGCCGTTCCTCCTCGTGGCAAAGTCTATCCACTGTCGGTAGCGGAGAATGAGGTCATGGAGGAGTACGTGAGGGAGGCGCTTTCACGCGGACACATTCGCAAATCTTCGTCCCCGGCAGGGGCTGGATTTTTCTTTGTGAAAAAGAAGGGCGGTGAGTTGAGGCCTTGCATCGATTACAGGGGTCTCAATCGCATCACGATCAAGAACGCTTACCCGATACCCTTGATTTCCGAGCTGTTCGATCGCCTTAAAGGGGCCACGGTCTTTACCAAACTCGACCTGAGGGCGGCATATAACCTGGTAAGGATCAAGGCGGGCGATGAGTGGAAGACCGCGTTTAAACACCAGGACCGGTCATTATGAATCCTTGGTTATGCCCTTTGGGTTGTGCAATGCGCCCGCAGTCTTTCAGGAATTCATCAACGATGTTTTCCGTGACCTGTTGCAGCAGTGTGTGGTGGTCTATTTGGATGACATCTTGGTATATTCTGAATCCATGGAGGTCCACATTCTGGATGTCAGACGAGTGTTGCAACGGTTACGAGAGAACAAGCTGTTCGGTAAGCTTGAGAAATGCGAATTTCACCGATCCCAGGTAACCTTCTTAGGTTACATCATTTCCGCTGAGGGGTTCTCCATGGATCCTGAGAAGGTTTCGGCTGTCTTACAGTGGCCCCAGCCCAGTGGTCTTCGTTCCCTGCAGCGCTTTTTGGGCTTCGCCAATTATTATCGGAAGTTCATCAGGGACTTTTCCATGCTGGCCAAGCCTCTCACGGATCTGACCAGGAAGGGCAGTAATTCCCAGGTCTGGCCGCTCGAGGCCATCCGAGCTTTTGAGGCCCTAAAGTCCGCCTTTGTGTCGGCTCCGATTCTGTCGCATCCCAACCCTGGGTTGCCCTTTGTCCTCGAGGTGGACGCGTCTGAGACGGGAGTAGGCGCCCTTCTGTCTCAGCGTAGAACACCAGAGGGTCCTCTGCTTCCTTGTGGGTTTTACTCCCGGAAACTGTCTTCCGCGGAGTGCAACTATCAGATTGGTGACAGGGAGTTATTGGCCATCGTGCAGGCCCTTAAAGAATGGAGGCACTTGCTCGAGGGTTCGGTGGTTCCGGTTCTCATCCTGACGGACCACAAGAATCTGACCTACCTTTCTGAGGCCAAGAGATTGACACCCACGTCAGGCCAGATGGGCTCTGTTCTTGTCACGTTTTAATTACGTGGTCTCCTACCTACCCGGTTCCAAGAACATCAGGGCGGATGCCTTATCACGGCAGTACTCCGAGCTGTCCAGGGAGGAGTCGATTCCGACTTCGGTCATACCTCCGAATCAGATCCTGGCCGCCATTCGCACCAGCCTGACCTCTCCCCTGGGTGAGCAGATTTTGGCGGCTCAATCTGGTGCTCCCTCTGGGAGACCCAACGGCAGATGTTTTGTGCCTGAGGAGTTGCGCACTCGGTTGTTGCGTACCTACCATAACTCCAAGACCGCGGGGCATCCTGGAAAGAATCAGCTGTCCTGGGCTGTTTCACGTCTGTTCTGGTGGCCTTCCCTACGTTCCGACATCGCCGCATATGTAGCGGCATGCTCCGTTTGTGCCCAGAGTAAGTCCCCTCGGCACCTTCCGTTGGGCCTTCTGCAACCCATAGCCACCGGGGAGCGCCCATGGTCACACCTGGGGATGGATTTCATTGTGGACCTCCCTGCATCCCGAGGCCATACGGTCATTCTCATGATTGTGGATCGGTTTTCCAAAATGTGCCACTGTGTTCCTCTCAAGAAGTTACCCTCTGCACAAGAGTTGGCCACGATTTTTGCCAGGGAGGTCTTCCGGTTGCACGGTTTTGCCCAAGGAGATTGTGTCGGATCGGGGGAGTCAGTTTGTGTCCAGGTTCTGGCGCGCCTTTTGCTCCCAGTTGGGGATTCATCTCTCCTTCTCCTCGGCCTACCACCCTCAGTCCAATGGGGCCGCAGAACGATCCAATCAGGCCTTGGAGCAATTCCTTCGTTGCTATGTCTCCGACCACCAAGACAATTGGGTTGACCTCCTGCCTTGGGCTGAGTTTGCCAGGAACACGGCGGTGAACTCTTCCTCTGGGACGTCTCCCTTCATGGCCAATTATGGGTTCCAACCTGCCGTGTTACCGGAGGTATTCTCTCCCCAGGATATTCCGGCTGTGGAGGATCACCTTTCCGTCCTACGTGCTTCTTGGGTACAGATCCAGAAGTCCCTTGAGGTCTCTGCGCGGCGCCAGAGACTCCAGGCTGATCGCAGACGAGCGCCTGCTCCTTCCTACCAGGTCGGAGACCGTGTATGGTTTGT
>NC_053393.1:168394001-168445277 GCF_905171765.1 Bufo bufo
TGGTGGCTGCAAAATGGACACTGAAATGCTGTTGGATCACAGCCCCAAGAATGACGTCCTAAAGGGTTATTCTGTTAGCAATTCCCATAACAATGAATGGGAGCTTTGCAAACACCATTAGACAGCAAACTATGTTGTTTCCAGTACTTGAGCAGTCACAGGGTTACATTATTTTTGGAGCCCTATAGTGGTTGGATTCTTCCTATCCATGTCCATTGTTGGTGGACTGGTGCATTGTTAGGGGATCTTCTGTAGACTCATGAATGAGCTGGGTTGTGGCCATGTACTGTATGTCACAGTGTTTTTCAACTAGGGTCTAGTTCACACTTCAGTTATATCGTCAGTTATTTCCATCAGTAATTGTGATCCAAGACCAGGTGGGGGTCAAAAACACAGCACAGGTGCAGATCTTTCCATTATACCTTATCTCTGTGTAGGCTTCACTACTGGTTTTGGCTCACAATAACTGATGGAAATAACTGACTAAATAATCGATGTGTGAACTGGGCCTAACTTATTATAAACTGATTGTTGTTTTACTGTTCGTGCAGCTAGTAATGGTCTCTTCACATGCGGCAGATTTTGTGGCAGAAATTTCTTTGAATGAAAATACCACGCAACAAAAAAAAAACTTTTCGTCTGCTACTGGGCAAAAAACATTTGTCCTATACTAAATCGAGTGTACGGATTACAAATCCGAAGTCTGAATTGTTGTAACACGTCACAAAATTTTGCTATGCATAAGTATACCTAAATTAATTAAGCACTTGGAAAGCATTGTCTGTAAGCATGTTGTCTACTAATCCATCATAGTTTGCTGCTCGTCTGTTCCCAAGGAAGTTCTGCACTAAAGTGGGGAAAATTGACTTCCACCTCACAGGGTTTTTTTTCCCCCTTCCTCTGGATCAACTTGCAGGATAACAGGCCGAACTGGATGGACAAATTTCTTTTTTCGGCCTTATGTACTATGTTACTATGTTACTAGCACAAATGCATCCCAAGCTGCAAGTTCCAGCGGGTTGAGTTTTGTTCTGAATGTGTCATCATGCATTAGTTTGTTGATTTCAGGGCCAATAAAAATTCTGGCTTTTATTTTAGCATCAGTTTTCAGTGTGCTAAACTTCTCCTTCAAATACTGGAAACCATTTCCATCACGATCAAGTGCAATTACAAAATTTTTCATTAAACCAAATTTATTGTGAGGTGGTGGAAGATAAACTTGAAGTGGATCGGCTAGTGATTTGTGTTGTACATTGTACTGACCAACTGTGTGCTTGACTCTGAGAGGCCACTGTCTTTTTTTGTAATGATTGTTGTCATCACGACTGTTCCATAGGCACAAGAAACACTTATGCTTTGTGTACCCTAACTGTAGGCCAAGCAGCAGTGCTACCACTTTCAGGTCAGCACAAATCTTCCATTTTTGTTCTGAGTATTTGATCATTTTTAAAATTAACTCCATAGAAGCATGGGTCTCTTTCATTCCAAGTGCATGAGCCAATGGAACAGATGGTTTTTCGTTACCATTGTGCAACAAGACAGCTTTCAAACTTTTTTTTGCTAGAGTCTATGAATAGCCTCCATTCACCGGGAATATGTGTACCATCTAACCCCATCATAAGACCATTTACATCAGTACAGAAACAGACATCTCTTTCCATTGCATAGTATGCAGCTTGTCTGGATCGTTAACACATTTGCGTTTACCCATCTTAAGTTTCAAAACTGATAGCACTATAACAGATCACTTTATCAAAATCTTTCCAGCTTGCCTTATAAACTTATTGCTGACATCAGCCTGAGTGCGTCCGGACAGGTCTGGACATGTCCATTGGAATATCTTCAATATAATACATTAATATTATAACTGAATAGGATAAAAACTTTAAGGACCTCCGCTGCACATGTACGGCGGAAGTCCGGTCCCCAAACATGGCGCCCGCTTGCATGTGCAGCGGGCGCCATAGCTGCTGGGTTTCTGCTATTTTAAATAGCAGAGACCCGCAGCACATGTATGGGATCAGCCATAAGGCTGATCGCATACATTTTCCCTTTCAGATGACAAGGTCAAATGTGACCACAGCATCTGCACAGTCCGGAAGCGGAAGTCACACACTTCCGCTCCGGTAACAGCGCTTCCCGGCTGAGATTGGGGAACCTGTAACATTGATCTAATAGGCTGAAGCCTCAAGCACTACACCAATACAGGCCACTAGGTGGCAGCATTGTATTGGTATAGTGCAAATGAAGTGTTCAATTGAGTCTATATAGACATCAATGAACACAATAGACAATCTAATCATTGACAGTTATTGTCACTTAAGTTGACTTAAAAAAAAAGTAAAAAAAAGTTTTAGCAAATATAAAAAAAAAAATTAAAAAAAAAACACCCCCCTTTCTTTAACCCCTTAAGGACGCAGGGCATATCGGTACGCCCTATTTCCCGAGTCCTTAAGGACTCAGGGCGTACCGGTACGTCCTAGCTTGAACTCAGTATTCCGGCGCCCGAGGGGTTAAACGGAACGGGATTTCGGCTGAAATCCTTCAGCCGGCATCCTGTGACAACGCCAGGGGGGGGTCATGTGACCCCCCCGTGTCGGCGATCGCAGCAAACCGCAGGTCAATTCAGACCTGCGGTTTGCTGCGCTTTTTGCAGTTTCTGATGCCCGCGGTCCCTGACCGCGGGGATCAGAAACTTTTGAGTGCCTATAATCAATATTTTTCACCCCCCCCTGCACCCCTGCACGATTTTATGCCGGGGGTGTCGCATGTGGGGTGTCGCATGCGGTGGGGGCGGTGCGGGAGGCGGGCGGTGCGGCAGGCGGGATCGCGATCCCCCGCCCGCCTCCCCATGAATGATCGTTGGCTTCTAGTGGTTATACCAGGGTGCCAGCACATTGCTGGCACCCTGGTATAAACGGCTGACATCTGTGCAGATGTCAGCCGTTTAACCCTTTCCATACCGCGGTCCGTACGGACCGCTGTATGGAAAAAGTTAACTGTCGTCGGTCAGGGAGCTCCCTCCCTCTCCATCGGGGGGCTGCTGTGCCTTTGCAGCCCCCCGATGGAGAGGGAGAGAGCCCCCAGAGAGCCCCCCTCAGCCCTGTGCTTACCCTTCCTCGTCTGCGAAGTTCTGAGCAGACGGGGAAGGTTCCCATGGCAACAGGACGCCTGCTCAGGCGTCCTGCTGTCCATGGTGCTGAACAGATCTATGCTGAAAGCATAGATCTGTTCAGTGTAAGTAAAATACAGTATAGAACAATATATATTGTACTGTACTGTATTATACAGACATCAGACCCACTGGATCTTCCAGAACCAAGTGGGTCTGGGTAAAAAAAAAAGTTAAAAAAAGTGAAAAAAGTTAAGATAAAAAAAAAAACATTCATCACTGAATAAAAATAAAAAAAATAAAATACACTACACATATTAGGTATCGCCGCGTCCGTAACGACCTGATCTATAAAATGGTCATGTTACTTTCCCCGCACGGTGAACACCATAAAAATAAAAAAATAAAAACTATGAGAAAATTGAAATTTTGCCCACCTTACTTCCCAAAAAAGGTAATAAAAGTGATCAAAAAAGTCACATGTACGCCAAAATAGTACCAATCAAACCGTCATCTCATCCCGCAAAAATCATACCTTACCCAAGATAATCGCCCAAAAACTGAAAAAACTATGGCTCTCAGACTAAAGAAACACTAAAACATGATTTTTTTTGTTTCAAAAATGAAATCATTGTGTAAAACTTACATAAATAAAAATAAAGTATACATATTAGGTATCGCCGCGTCCGTATCGACCGGCTCTATAAGAATATCACATGATCTAACCCCTCAGGTGACCACCGTAAAAAATAAAAAATAAAAACGGTGTAAAAAAAGCCATTTTTTGTCATCTTACGTCACAAAAAGTGTAATAACAAGCGATCAAAAAGTCATATGCACCCCAAAATAGTGCCAATTAAACCGTCATCTCATCCCGCAAAAAATGAGACCCTACTCAAGATAATCGCCCAAAAACTGAAAAAACTATGGCTCTTAGACTATGGAGACACTAAAACTTTTTTTGGTTTTAAAAATGAAGTTATTGTATAAAACTTACATAAATAAAAAAAAGGTATACATATTAGGTATCACCGCGTCCGTGACAACCTGCTCTATAAAATTACCACATGATCTAACCTGTCAGATGAATGTTGTAAATAACAAAAAAAAAAAAAACGTGCCAAAAAAGCTATTTCTTGTTACCTTGCCGCACAAAAAGTGTAATATAGAGCAACCAAAAATCATATGTACCCTAAACTAGTACCAACAAAGCTGCCACCTTATTCCGTACTTTCTAAAATGGGGTCACTTTTTTAGGGGTGCATCAGGGGGGCTTCAAATGGGACATGGTGTCAAAAAAAACAGTCCAGCAAAACCTGCCTTCCAAAAACCGTATGGCATTCCTTTCCTTCTGCGCCCTGCCGTGTGCCCGTACAGCGGTTTACGACCACATATGGGGTGTTTCTGTAAACTACAGAATAAGGGCCATAAATAATGAGTTTTGTTTGGCTGTTAACCCTTGCTTTGTTACTGGAAAAAAAATATTAAAATGGAAAATCTGCCAAAAAAGTGAAATTTTGAAATTGTATCTCTATTTTCCATTAAATCTTGTGCAACACCTAAAGGGTTAACAAAGTTTGTAAAATCAGTTTTGAATACCTTGAGGGGTGTAGTTTCTTAGATGGGGTCACTTTTATGGAGTTTCTACTCTAGGGGTGCATCAGGGGGGCTTCAAATGGGACATGGTGTCAAAAAAACAGTCCAGCAAAATCTGGCTTCCAAAAACCATACGGCGCACCTTTCACTCTACGCCCCGCTGTGTGGCCGTACAGTAGTTTACGGCCACATATGGGGTGTTTCTGTAAACGGCAGAGTCAGGGCAATAAAGATACAGTCTTGTTTGGCTGTTAACCCTTGCTTTGTTAGTGGGAAAAATGGGTTAAAATGGAAAATTAGGCAAAAAAATGAAATTCTCAAATTTCATCCCCATTTGCCAATAACTCTTGTGCAACACCTAAAGGGTTAACAAAGTTTGTAAAATCAGTTTTGAATACCTTGAGGGGTGTAGTTTCTTAGATGGGGGTCACTTTTATGGAGTTTCTACTCTAGGGGTGCATCAGGGGGCTTCAAATGGGACATGGTGTCAAAAAAACAGTCCAGCAAAATCAGCCCTCCAAAAACCAAACGGCGCACCTTTCACTCTACGCCCTACTGTGTGCCCGTACAGTAGTTTACGGCCACATATGGGGTGTTTCTGTAAACGGCAGAGTCAGGGCAATAAAGATACAGTCTTGTTTAGCTGTTAACCCTTGCTTTGTTAGTGAAAAAAATGGGTTAAAATGGAAAATTAGGCAAAAAAATGAAATTCTCAAATTTCATCCCCATTTGCCAATAACTCTTGTGCAATACCTAAAGGGTTAACAAAGCTTGTAAAATCAGTTTTGAATACCTTGAGGGGTGTAGTTTATAGAATGGGGTCATTTTTGGGTGGTTTCTATTATGTAAGCCTCGCAAAGTGACTTCAGACCTGTAGTGGTCCCTAAAAATTTGGTTTTTGTAAATTTCTGAAAAATTTCAAGATTTGCTTCTAAACTTCTAAGCCTTATAACATCCCCAAAAAATAAAATATCAATCCCAAAATGCTACAAACATGAAGTAGACATATGGGGAATGTAAAGTCATCAAAATTTTTGGGGGTATTACTATGTATTACAGAAGTAGAGAAACTGAAACTTTGAAATTTGCAAATTTTTCAAAATTTTTGGTAAATATGGTATTTTTTTATGCAAAAAAATTAACTTTTTTGACCCAATTTTAGCAGTGTCATGAAGTACAATATGTGACGAAAAAACAATCTCAGAACGGCCTGGATAAGTCAAAGCGTTTTAAAGTTATCAGCACTTAAAGTGACACTGGTCAGATTTGCAAAAAATGGCCAAGTCCTTAAGGTGAAATAGGGCTGAGTCCTTAAGGGGTTAAAATAAAAATACTTAAACAATAAAAAAATAAACATTATGGGCATCGCCGCGTGTGCAAATGCCCATACTATTAAAATATAACAATATTAATGGCTTACGGCAAATGGCGTAATGGGAAAAAAAATAAAAACAGCCAATTTGCCATTTTTTGTCACTTCAACCACCCAATAATGTTTTTATAAAAAGTGATCAAAAAGTCGCACACACCCGCAAAAAATTAGCCCCCACACAGCCCCGTACACATAACTACAAAAAAGTTATAGGAGTCAGAATATGGTTATAAAATGTTTTTTTCCCTCAAAGGTTTAATTTTTTTTTTCAGTATTAAAACGCAAGAAAAATTATACAAGTGTGGTATCGTTGTAACCGTACTTACCTGGAGAATGAAGATAACATGTCAATTTTACTGCATGGTGTACAGTGTAAAAAATAAAAATAAAAACCTTTGTCAGAATTCCATTTTTTTTCCCAATTCTACCCCATTTGGAATTTTTTTTGCCTTCCCACTACATGCAATGCAACCATAAATGGCACCATTAGAAACTACAACTTGTCCCGCAAAGAATAACCCCTTATATGGCTATGTGAATGGATAAATAAAAAAGTTAGGACTATGGGAATGCGGGGAGTGAAAAACGAATCCCAGGGTCCTTAAGGGGTTAAAATCTAGACGTGTCAGGCAGTTCATATTTGGAATCAGCGCTCTCATTTTAGTATAAGGCTACATGCACAAGACCGTTGTGTGTTTTGCGGTCCGCAAATTGCGGATCCGCAAAACACGGATTTGAGGAACGGCACAGATAGCCATTAATATAACTGCTTATTCTTGTCGGCAAAACAGACAAGAATAGGACAGGTTATATTTTTTTTGCGGACCACGAAACGGAGCATCTGATGCGGACAGCACACAGAGTGCTGTCCGCATTGTTTTGCGGCCCCATTGAAGTGAATGGGTCCGCATCCAAGCCGCAAAAACTGAGGCTCGAATGCGGACCAAAACAACGTTTGTGTGCATGAGGCCTAAATCACATGTTTTTCTCTCAGTAGCAAATTCATTGTTGCGCGGTAAAATCAGTACCAGATCCATTCACTCGTTTTGGGGGCAAGCACATGGATTTCTGCAAGATCCATTGAACTGAGTAGAACCAACTTTCAGTCACATGATGAATTTCCATGGGTAGAAGAGCAGATTATCTGGAAGGAAGCTTTCCTTCCCAACAGTCAGCTGCTCATTAAGTGGAGGTGAAGTGCTGCATTTACATTCAGCAATCACCTCCACAGTATAAGGCCTCATGCACACGACCGTTGTTGTGTTCCGCGTCCGTTGTTCCATTTTTCATGATTTTCTGCGGACCCATTGACTTTTAATGGGTCCGTTGAAAACTCGGCTAATGCACCGTTTGTCATCCGCGTCCGTGATCCGTGGTTCCAGTCCGTCAAAAAAAATATAAACTGTCCTATTTTTTTCACGGAAAACGGTTCGCGGACCCATTCAAGTCAATGGGACCGTGAAAAAACGTGGAGGCACACAAGATTGTCATCCGCGTCCGCGCGTCCACGTCCGTTTTTTTCCTATCATTTGCATGGCAAAGTTGACTTAGACTTTTCTTTTTACTTTCCTTCATGTCTGGTGGTCCTCCAAAAATAAAGGAAGACACACGAAACCAAAAACGGAAACGAATCACGGAACAACGTAACCCCATTTTGCAGAACGGAACACAACAACGGTCGTGTGCATGAGGCCTAAGGCCTCTTTCACACTACCGTATGGCTATTTCAGTGTTTTGCGGTCTGTTTTTCACGGATCCGTTGTTCCGTTTTTTGTTTCTGTTGTGTTTCTGTTTCGGTTCCGTTTTTCCGTATGGCATATACATATTACATAGAACAAATTGGGCTGGGCATAACATTTTCTATAGATGGTTCCACAAAAAACGGAACGGATACGGAAGACATACTGATGCATTTCCGTATGCATTCCGTTTTTTTTTTGCGGACCCATTGACTTTAATGGAGCCACAGAACGTGATTTGCGGCCAAATATATGACATGTTCTATCTTTGCACGGAACAGAGATACAGAAACACGGAAACGGATGCATACGGAGTACATTAATTTTTTTTTGCGGACCCATTGAAGTGAATGGTTCCGTATACGGACCGTATACGGAACGCAAAAAAACGGCCCGCAAAAAAAAACGGTAGTGTGAAAGAGGCCTAAGGGCTTTTTCACACGATCGTGCCGTGTTTTGCAGTCCGCAAATTGTGGATCCGCAAAACACGGATGCCGGCCATGTGCCTTCTGCAATTTGACGGCCCTTTATAGAAATGCCTATTCTTGTCCGCAAAATGGACAAGAATAGGACATGACTCATAACTTTTTACGGAGTGCTGTCCGCATCTTTTGCATCCCCATAGAAGTGAATGAGTCCACACCCGAGCCGCAAAAAATGCGGCTCGGATGCGGACCAAAACCATGGTCGTGTGAACGAGCCCTAATAACAAGTAGGGTTGAGCGAACCCGAACTGCAAAGTTCGGGTTTGTACCGAACTTTGCGAATTCGGGTACCCGGACCCGAACCCGAACCCGGACTTTTTCACTAAAGTTCGGGTTCGGTGTTCGGGTGATTTTATTATTTTCCATTATAACATGGCTAGAACGGAAAATAATAGCATTCTTAAGACAGAATGCTAAATAAAATGGCCATTGAGGGGTTAAAAAGTAATTAAAAAAACCTCACCTCATCCACTTGATCGCGCAGCCGGTATCCTCTTCTTTCTTCAGGACCTGTGATGACATCACCGCGCTAACCACCTTGATTTTTACAAAACTCCATTCAGAATTATGGTGTAGTAGCAGAAATGTCTGCATCAAATCTGCCACATGAACATACCCTTGTATTGCTGCTATTTTTTTCTTCTAGGCGCAGTGTTCCTTTAATAGTACAAGTGGTGCTCTGGGTATATTCCATTTTGGAGATAAATGGAATGGCTCACCCCAATCAGCTGCTGAGAAGTTTTAGCTTGCAGTGAAAAGTTAGAAAGTGTCTGAGTAGAGCGTGAATGTCATCTGCAGTAATGAATCCCGACAGATGCTTCACTTTACCTGGCGATATCAATGCGAATACAGCTCCGAGGGACTTTATTGAATCCTCTGATGAGTGTTCAGGTAAATCTCCAAAACATATTAAGAGCAGGAAGCAAATTGACTTTTGTATTATTTACTAGAGCTCTTCCCTTTAATGACATTTGGCTGTGAAGTTAAATTAGATTATTTTTTTTTTTTTTTTGGTGCTGTGCGTCAGCTGCATAGAAATGGCAATGAGGGTGCTTTGGCACAGAAGGTAACATTTATGATTGAAGTTCAAAGTGAAACTGCCCATTGAAGTGCATGGCTAAGTGCCGGCAGTGTGTGCTTTGCACACACAATACGTAAGCAGCAAGAGCTCGCAGCTGCTGACTCTGGATCTCGTGCCTTTTATGCTATTGCCTGTAACATTTAACATGTTCCCATGTTGCTCGTCATGATCCTCATCCTACACAGCAGGTGATTGTGGACCCCTGTCTAACCTACCCTTGTATGGCAAATTAGCCCAGATAACTATGGCCCCTCCAAACCTAGTGGGAGAGATTTATCAAAACTGGTGTAAAGGAAAACTGGCTTAGTTGCCCATAGCAACCTATCAGATCCCACCTTTCATCTTCCAAAGGAGCTCTGAAAAATGAAAGATGGAATCTGATTGGTTGCTATGGGCAACTAATCCTATTTTTCCTGTACACCATTTTTAACAACTCTCCCAGAGTGGCCCTTGCATTTACTACAGGTTTGACCAGTATCCATGTCACCGAATGAAATTTCTTCCAGACAGTAGCATGCGCCTTCTGGAGTAGTATATGAGACTAGAATATTATTTTTCTTAGGTCCTTTTCCATGTATTTGATGAAGTCCGTATGATTCATTCATGAAAGTGTCCATCATGGGTCTGTTGTTGGTCTGTATCTGTAATTTGGCACATCTATGGCCGTCTGTGCGCCTGGAGTGAAAAATACTCCACTTTCCATGTGTAAATAATAGTAAATTTGCTAGGCCCAATGTTTCGCCCCCCGCCACTTCGAAGTGATGAAGATGGTGTAAAAATGAACATGTGACAAAATATTACCCATGGTGTTTTAGAAGTTGCAAAAAGGAGTCTTGCAACTTTTTTTTTTTTTTTTACGCCAAAAACTGGCATAAGGACATTAGTAAATGACTCCCAATTAATTTGCCATATGCACTGCTAGATTGAAAAGGGGATTTCCGGATAGCATCTGTCAGTGGTTTTCAGGGACCCATAGACTTCAATGGGTGTGCTTGGTTTGCAACGCGGACGAAAATAGTGCATGTCTCTGTTCTTTTCCACTGACCTACAGTTAAGGGAGAAAAACTATGGGGGTAATTTATTAAGACTGGCGTCTTATATGCCGGTCTTAATAACCCCTATAGCTGGTGGTGGATCTGCCAAAGTTATAAAGAGGCACAGGCCTCTACATAACTTTAGCTCATCCATCGCCAGTTCAGCTTCCGATCTGTCTTACATTTAGACCATTTTCTACACCTTAACAGGTGTGGAAAACGGTGAATGAGATGGTCCAGCAGGCCCGCCCACATCGCGCCCACTTTTTTAAACCTGGCATGAGCAGGTAAAAGTTGTAGATTGTCGTGCAAATAACCTTTGCGGCACAATCTGCACCAGAAATACACCTAATATAGGCCTATTTCTGGATAATAAATGACCCCCCATTAAAATCAATGGATACATGCGCTGTCTGTGGATGAGGCCTCGTTCACACTTCAGTGTTTGATCAGGGATTTCCATCAGTGATTTGTGATCCAAAACTGTGGGAAATTTCCCGATGGGTCGATGCTCAGTGAGGCGCCTGAGCCCTCCTCACTGCCAGCCATTGGACGTTTTTGAGGATGTATTTTGTGATCGACTGTGGTATTTGGCTCTGTAGGTTGGTATAATGTGCCACAATAAGGTATTGCTGGCCCTTCCTTCCATCAGTTTGGACCCCACTAGAAAATGGGGCCACTTTAAGTTCCCATTCCGCTCCTGGGTGCAGATCTTTCCATTATACCATGGGCCAGATTTATCATTAGCTCAGGTCAGAATAATGGAGTGAAAAAGTCCCAAAAAAGTCCCAAACGCTAAAACTGCGCACAAATTTGCTACTTTTTTCTGCTCTGCACTATGCTCGCCAGTTTTCTGAAAGTGGGTGTGTTTTCTTATGTAAATTAATCTCTAGACAGATTTACTATTGGGACTATTTAAAAAGTCGCAAAAAAGTCGCAATTTCACTCCAGTGAGGACCATGCTTATCTTATGAGACTTTTTAATAGAACATGCGACTTTTTAATAAAAACGTGCGACTTTTTCGTAAAGATGTGCGACTTTTGTAAAGCTGCTTACTGACGGATAAACTACTACCGTCAAACCACATTTATTACAGTCTTAAAGGGCCGATCATAAATCTGACTTGGCTAAAACTGACTTTAGCCATATGTTAAAGTGGAGTGAGCTGTCAGAGTCATGATAAATCTGGCCCCATATCTTTATGTAGGCTTCACTGGTTTTGGCTAACAAATCACTTTTGGAAATCACTGAAGTGTGAACGAGGTCTAACATGTAAATAAGCCCTTCGAGGCACTGCTTCATTACATGGTAGGAACTTCTGTGCAATATACAGAACGCACCACAATACTGGACAGTGGGGCACATTTATTAAGCGCGCCTTTTTTAGTTGTAAAAATTGACTGGTGTATCTCGTCTGTCTTTAAATTGCCTCAAATTTATGATCCCTTAATAAATCAGAGTAATCGCATATGGTACAAGGTACAAATGCCTCCTAAACGTAAAAAATAAGACCGTCTGAAACAGCTTTTTAACTCGACGCAGACACTATAGTAAATGTGCCCCGGTGGGATTTCGGTTACAGAAAGTAGGCTGTCAGTGAATGGAAAACTGTGATATTCCATTCACATGTAGCGTAGCATATACAAAGCCACAACATATTTTTTGATTCCATATACATCCTGTTTAGGGAGCCTTCACACGTGGTAGATTTTGATACTAAAAATCAGTTCTATTCATCTGAATGGGGCTTGCAAAAATCCACGTGCTTGCCACCAAAACAACCCCATTAGGATAAATTGAACTGATTTTCAATTGTAGAAATTTCTGTAACAAAATCTGCTGTGTGTGAAAGCACCCTTAGGCCTATTTCACATTGTCAGTATTTTGCCTTAACATTTGGTTAGTAATCATTTGTTAGCCAATATCAGGAGTGTACAATTCACTGTAAGGGACGCAAAAAATCGGATAAAATGATAAAAATCAGGAGTGTAACCTACAGACATTCACACAAACGTATTTTGTTTCCGTGTCCATTCCGTGTTTTTATTTTTTTGCGGATAAGATGCAGACCCATTCATTTCAATGTGTGCTATCCTCATCCGTATGTTCGTTCTGCAACCCAGCAAAAAAAAAAGTAGAACATGTCCTATTATTGTCCATTTTGCGGACAAGGATAGACATGGTTACAAAGGACCCTCAAAAAAAACGGATGCCATACGGACGTCATATTATTATTTTTATTTTTTTTGCGGATTTTCAATTTGTGGACCGTTAAACATAATACGTGTGACTGTAGCCTAAGGGCTCGTTCACACGAACGTGTGCTGCCCGTTGCCGTATTGTTGACCGCTTTTGCGGATCCGCAATACACGGGCACCGTTCCGTGTGCATTCGGTATCGCGGATGCGGACCCATTCATTTGGGTCCGCAAATCTGGACATGCGGAACGGAAGCACGGAACACTACGAAAGCACTACGGAGTGATTTCTGGGGTTCCGATCCGTGACTCTGCACCGCAAAAAGATAGAACATGCTCTATCTTTTTGCGGAACGGAGGGATCACTGACCCATTCAAGTGAATGGGTCCACAATCCCCATGCGGCTGGGCCACGGTCGGTGATCGTGCATTGCGGACCGCAATTTGCTGTTCACAGCCCGGGCTTCACACTGTTGTGTGAATGAGCCCTAATAGAAATATTTGTGTGTCTTTTGTGTTTTAGACCCATTCCTGGCTTTGGCTCACAAATAATGGCCAAATATTGATGGAAAAATACTGACTATGGGAGAGTGGCCTTAGGCCTCATGCACATGGCCGTTGCCGGCCGTGGCCCGAATTGCGTGTCCGCAATATGAAGGCATCGGCCGTGTGCTCCCCGCATCACGGATGCGGAACCATTCACTTGAATGGGTCTGTAATCCGGAGCTGCGGTGCGGAACGGAGGCACGGAACCCCACGGAGGCACTATGGTGTGCCTCCGTGGTTCTGACCGTGCATTCGCACTGCAAAAATATAGAACTTCTTCTATTTATTTTTTATTTTTTTACGGTGCGGACGGATCACAGACCCATTCAAGTTGAATGGGTCTGGATCCGTCGCGGCTGCCGCGTGGATGGGGCCTGTGCATTGGGGACCGCAAATTGAGGTCCCCAATGCACAGAACGGCTGCACAATGGCCGTGTGCAAGAGGCCTTAAAGTGATTTTTGCATCCAGTATTACTCATGTAACGTTATTTTGGACAGTTTTTATGTAATACACCTTGGTTTGGTTAGTTAAAGGGGTATTCTGGTTTTGCAATTTTCAGCATCAACTGACAGGAAACAACACACGTTATCACTTACTAAGGCCTTATGCACATGGCCGTTGTTTTGGTCCGCATCCGAACTGCAGTTTTGGCGGCTCGGGTGCGGACCCATTCACTTCAAAGGGCCGCAAAAGATGCGGACAGCACTCTGTGTGCTGTCTGCATCCGTTGCGCTGTTCCGTGGCCCCACAAAAAAAAAAAAAAAACCCTGTCCTATTCTTGTCCGCACTTTGCGGACAAGAATAGACAGTTATATTAAAGGCTGTCCGTGTTTTGCGGACCGCAAAACGCACAACGGTCGTGTGCATGAGCCCTAATAGTAATTGTTTATTTGTAACCCTGGTTTCCTGCACTTAATTGTGATCATGTGACATTTTACGCTGTGTTGGCTCCCTGTCCAGATTTTACATTTTGACGTCTGAGGCTTGTAAGGCTTTGCCCTGTTGACACAATATCCTAAATGACCTTGTCTCTGAGGACCGTTTTCTTCTCATTCTTCTGGACCCTGCCCTGTAGACCTCATGTCAGCAATGATGCTGTGTATTAGGGCTCATGCACACAAACTTATTTTCTTTCCGTGTCCATTCTATTTTTGTGGACTGTATGCGGAACCGTTCATTTCAATGGGTCCGCAAAAAAAATGAAGGTTACTCTATGTGCATTCCGTATCCGTATGTACGTATTTCTGCTCCGCAAAACAAATAGAACGTGTCCGCATTATGGACAAGGATAGTACTGTTCTATTAGGGGCCAGCTGTTCCGTCCGCAGAATACGGAATGCACATGGACTGCCCCGCTCTGTGTCCTGACACGTACAGTGTCAGGACGTTGTGCATGTAGACGTGCACTATAACCTGATGCTGTGCGCTGTCAGGTCACAGTACAGTGTGGCAGGGAGAAGACCAGGGAGGATAAGACCAGGGAGGAAGACATTTTTGAAATGTCCGATTGGGGCTGTTCTGAGGCTAATGGAGGATGGGGAGGGTATGATGGTTGTCTGATCTGAGGCTGGGGGGTCCGATTTGAGGCTAGGGGTCTGATCTGAGGCTGGGGTGTCTGAAGATGTCTAATCGGAGGCTGGGGGTATTTCCATGTCCGTTTTTTTGGCGGACCATATGCGGGACCGTTTATTTCAATGGGTCCGCAAAAAAAACGGAAGGTACTCCTTGTGCATTCCATTTCCGTATGTGCGTATTTCCGTTCCGCAAAAGAATAGAACATGTCCTATTATTGTCCACATTATGGACAAGGATAGAACTTGTTCTATTAGGGGCTAGCTGTTCCATTTCGCAAAATACGGAATGCACACGGACGTCATCCGTATTTTTTTGCAGACCGCAAAATACACTCCTGATCAAAAGTTTAAGACCACTTGAAAAATGGCAAAAAATCATATTTGGCATGGCTGGATCTTAGCAAGGTTCCAAGTAGAGCTTCAACATGCAACAAGAAGAAATGGGAGTGAGACAAAACATTTTTTGAGCATTCAATTTAATGAAAACAACGAATAAAATGAAACAGGCTGTTTTTCAGCTGATCAAAAGTTTAGGACCACACCTCCAAAAAAAAAAACTAAACCCCCCCGAAAACAGAAATCCAACTTCCAAACATGAACTCAGTAATGAGTAGCTCCGCCGTTATTGTTTATCACTTCAAAAATTCGTTTCGGCATGCTTGATGCAAGCGTTTCCACTAGGTGAGTGGTAACATTTCTCCAAGTGGTGAAGACGGCCGCACGAAGGCCATCTACTGTCTGGAACTGTTGTCCATTTTTGTAAACTTCCCTTGCCATCCATCCCCAAAGGTTCTCAATTGGATTTAGATCAGGGGAACACGCAGGATGGGCCAAAAGAGTGATGTTATTCTCCTGGAAGAAGTCCCTTGTCCTGCGGGCATTGTGTACTGTAGCGTTGTCCTGTTGAAAAACCCAGTCGTTACCACACAGACGAGGGACCTCAGTCATGAGGAATGCTCTCTGCAACATCTGGACATAGCCAGCGGCCGTTTGACGCCCCTGCACTTCCTGAAGCTCCATTGTTCCACTGAAGGAAGAAGCACCCCAGACCATTATGGCGCCCCCTCCACTGTGGCGCGTAGAAAACATCTCAGGTGGGATCTGCTTGTTGTCATGCCAGTAACGTTGGAAACCATCAGGACCATCAAGGTTAAAAAAAATTCTCATCAGAGAATAAAACTTACTTCCACCTTTGAATGTCCCATGTTTGGTGCTCTCTTGCAAAGTCAAAACAAGCAGTTCTGTGGCGTTCAAGGAGATGAGGTCTTTGAAGACGTTTTTTGTTTTTGAAGCCCTTCAGTCTCAGATGCCGTCTGGTGGTTATAGGGGTGCAGTCAGCACCAGTAAGGGCCTTAATTTGGGTCGAGGATCGTCCAGTGTCTTGACGGACAGCCAATTGGATCCTCCGGCTCAGTGCTGAGGACATTTTTTTGGGTCTTCCACTTGACTTTTTTGTTCCATAACCCTCAGGATCATTTAAGAAATTCCAAATGACTTACTGCGTCCCACCTCAGCAGCGATGGCGCGCTGAGAGAGAACCTGCTTATGCAGTTCAACAACCCGACTACGTTCAAAAAGGGAGTTTTTTGCCTTTGCCATCACAACGTGTGACTACCTGACAGAAAATGACAATGAATCCACATCTTTTCACAGATTTGGCCTGTTAAAGGCATGTGGTCCTAAACTTTTGATCAGCTGAAAAACAGCCTGTTTCAGTTTATTTGCTGTTTTCATTAAATTGAATGCTCAGAAAATGTTGTCTCACTCCCATTTTTTCTTGTTGCATGTTGAAGCTCTACTTGGAACCTTGTTAAGATCCAGCCATGCTAAGCGTCTGCTTTAAGTAGACCACCAGGCCTAATGTCATCATTTTACGTTAGTTGAACTGGCAACCCTAAACAGCCAGCAGATAAAAGCAGAGTACCATGGGGGGCTGACTTGGCTGCTGCGGATGATGGCCGCCAGATTCCAAGCCCTCCTACACACTGATGCTTAAAGTGCGGCTCACAGCACCTTAGACCTGCCTCAGCACCTGCAAAAGGCAACACAGCAACCTCCTACAAGGGCTGGTAACTACCAGCCGGCAGTTAGCCATCTATACAGTGTCACCGCCGCCATCAACCCTCCAGCTGCCTCACCACACTGTGGGTCCCGCGGGATACAGGAACGGCGGTATTTCCATGGCGCCGTCCTCTCGAGTCATACCTCCTGCACACCGCCTCTGATCCCCAGCACCAAGGAACACTCCGGCAGCACGGTCCCAGTATGGAAAGGAGGTACATTCACTGCCTGACTCGGTCCCGGGCACAGCGGCCATATTGGTTGCGCACATTTCAACTGTGCCATTACGGGCCCCTGGCCTCCCACGTCCCCTCATAATACCTGGCTGCCTGCCCAGCTTTCCACTGCAAAGACTGCAATTATTCGTCACTGCTTCGGTACAATGACCAAACTCGGGGTGAAGCCCTCTGCGCCCAAGAAGTTGATGGACTTTTTTGGGGCGGCAGATACCGTCATGTCTGCACAGAAAGACTCAGCTCCTGATTTGCCACGTCCCCTGAGTCCAGTATCTCAGCCTGCGGACAGCCAAGAAGCAAGGGATCCTACCCTGCACGGCCCTGAGGCAACCCTGGCACTGCTTGAGGACACGGATGTAATAGGGAAGAGAAGGTCTGTAACATAGCCTTCGGCTTCCCCCAATAGTAAAGGCCCAGCCCAGAAAAAATGTTACACCCAAGATGGCACTGAAACAGCTAACTTAGTTTTGCCACTGTGTGATATATCGCAATTTCCAGCCTCCTCTGCCCCAGTAACAGTGGACACTTTAAAAGACATGCTTATTAGTCCTACAAAATGGGATTAATAAATCTGTATCTTCCCTTATTTGCCAACTCCAATCCAATGTCTCTGCTATAGAATAACGCACAGACAATATAGAACAGAAAATGTCTGAGTTCTCTAGTGCACACAACGAATTGGTGGATGCGCATAATGCTTTGGAAGAAGATGTCAAGTGGCTCAAAACAAAAGCTACAGACGACGAAGACAGATCACGGCGTAATAATATCAAAATCTGAGGCATACCAGAAGAAGTCTCTACTCCTGTGCTCATGGACTATCTTAAAAGCCTCTTTTGGAAGTTGGTCCCTACCTAAACACCTATGGATCTTACCCTGGACAGGGCGCACAGAATTCCTAAGTCCAAAGCCGCTTCGGAGAAAGCACCTAGAGATACTCTGGTGAGAATTCACTTCTATCACATAAAAGAGTTGATACTATATGAGGCCCTCAAATATGGCTCATTTCCTCCACCATACACAGTGCTCTCCCTGTACCTAGACCTATTGGCAGCCACACTGCAAGCTCGCAGAGACTTTCCCTCAATTGCCAAAATACTGAGGGACAATGACATCAAATACAGGTGGGGATTCCCAATCAAACTTCTGATTTCACGCAATGGAGTATCCACAGTTGTCTCGTCCGTAGAAAAAGGTACAGTATGAAGATCCTGGATAATTGGAATCTTCAAGATGGCAGAGCATCACCCCAGTGTACACATTGTCCTCCTCCACCGATTACTGCAGATTGGTCTTCAGTTCCAGCTACACAATTGAAGGGTTAAGAACTGCTCACGAATAGATCACATTTACTTCTGGAGTTGGCAGCAGCAGGTTAATTTTCAGTTGTACAGCTAACTATGTTCTGAGCGTCATGGTGTAACTATTTTGCACCTTACAGCTTATTGGTACGAATAATGGGTACGGCAGTTCTTATAAGGAGTGAAGATATTCCACACTTGCTTAGCCACCATGGTAGTGACTATAGCCTCCCTAAATGTTAAAGGGCTTAACAGCCCTTATAAACGCAGTATGGTTTGGAAAAAAGCTAGAAACCTTCAGTGTGAGATACTGTTTGTGCAGGAAACTCACTTTCACAAACATAAATCTCCCAAATGTTCTAATAAGAGTTTCCCTCACATATTGGTGTCTTCATGCTCCACTAAACGCAAAGGTGTAGCTATAGCAATTAAGAATTCATTAACTTTTTCACTACACAATACCATTGTTAAATTAATAATGTTACATACACTCTCTTTAATGTATATCTTCCCAACAGGCATCAATCTAGATTTTGGGCGTCACTTTGGCCCAGGATAGAGTCGGCGAGCAAAGAGATCTTGGTTATAGGAGGTGACTTTGACACCATTTTGGATGCACAATTGGACACCACTACGGTACCCCCTGGGAGACACCTTCCCTACCATGCAAAATCGCTGTTAGAAGAAGGTCTTTATGATGTGTGGCACTGTCAGCATGGAGGTGAGAGGGACTACACCTTTTTCTCATCACCCTGACAGTCATATTCCTGTATCAATATATATATTTTTTATATTTTATTTTTTTCCCAACAAACCCTCATTACTCCAAACAGTTTCCTCTAGTATTAAAACTATCACCTGGTCTGACGTCGCCCCAATTACACTCACTTTAGCAGAACAGTTCTCAACTCCACTCCCATCCCAATGGCGCCTGAATGATTCTATCCTAAATCATCCGCATTAGGCCTCATGCACACGACTGTTGTGTGCATCCGTAGCCGTTGTTCCGTTTTCTGTGTTTTTCTGCGGACCCATTGACTTTCAATGGGTCTGTTGAAAACTCGGAAAATGCACCGTTGTTCATCCGCGGTCGTGATCCGTGTTTCGTGTCCGTCAAAAAAATATGACCTGTCCTATTTTTTTTTTTTTGACGGACAACGGTTCACGGACCCATTCAAGTCAATGGGTCCGTGAAAAAACACGGATGCACACAAGATTGGTGTCCGTGATCCGTGGCTGCTGGCAACTTTCACACAGATCGCAGATCCGTCTGCATCGCAGATCGCAGATCCGTCTGCATAAAAGCTTTTTCAGATATGAGTTTTCACTTCGTGAAAACTCATATCCGACAGTATATTCTAACACAGAGGCGTTCCCATAGTGATGGGGACGCTTCAAGTTAGAATATACTGAGAACTGTGTACATGACTGCCCCCTGCTGCCTGGCAGCACCCGATCTTTTACAGGGGGCTGTGATCCGCACAATTAACCCCTCAGGTGCCGCACCTAAAGGGTTAATTGTGCGTATCATAGCCCCCTGTAAGAGATCAGGTGCTGCCAGGCAGGAGGGGGGCAGTCATGTACACAGAGGGGTTAATTGTGCGGATCACAGCCCCCTGTAAGAGATCGGGGGCTGCCAGGCAGCAGGGGGCAGTCATCTACACAGTTCTCAGTATATTCTAACTTGAAGCTTCCTCATCACTATGGGAACGCCTCTGTGTTAGAATATACTGTCGGATATGAGTTTCACGATCTAACTCAAATCCGATGGTATATTCGAACAGAGGCGTTCCCATGGTGATGGGGACGCTTCAAGTTAAAATATACCATCGGATTGGAGAAAACTCTGATCCGATGGTATATTAACTCCTGACTTTACATTGAAAGTCAATGGGGGACGGATCCGTCCACATTGACTTGCATTGTAAGTCAGGACGGATCCGTTTGGCTCCGCATGGCCAGGCTGACACCAAAATGACTTTCATGTCCGTGGATCCTCCAAAAATCAAGGAAGACCCACGGACGAAAAAACTGTCACGGACCAACGGAACCCTGTTTTGCGGACCGTGAAAAAATACTGTCGTGTGCATGAGGCCTTACAAAGATGGGTTACAAGGGGCCCTCTCCTCATATTTTGAATTAAATTCCAAACCCGACAAGGATCCCCAAACCTTGTGGAGTGCACATAAGGCAGTCATGAGGGGCAACCTTATTAAATGCTGCGCACATTTGAAAATGGCGCGGAATAAGTAAATTATGGAATTACTCACTTCCATTAAATGCTTAGAAACCTTAAACAAACCCTCGGTTTCTGCCACTCACTCCGCAACTCTTCGAGATCCAAGACTGCGCCAAATATATGGTCATCCAAACATGCCTTTTTTCTTAAAAGGTTCCAGATGCACTGTTATGTACATAATAATAAGGTAGGTGCGTTTCTAGCCAAAAGGCTTAAACAATCTGTGACTTCCCCCCCCCCCCCCACCCCGATCGGATTTCTATACGATAAATATGTTAACAAGGTCACTGACCCCAGACTCGTAGCAAACCAGTTCAAACTGATTTATGAGTCCCTGTACAACCTGAAAGATGATGTCCAAACATTATTCCCTACTGAGAAGGCAATCAACTCCTTTCTTGAAGCCATCCATCTGCCCAAGTTATCATTAGATCAGGTTCAGTCATTATCCACTCCATTCACTACAGAGGAAATCACGCAAGCGATCAAGTTACTACCATTACATAAAGCCCCAGGCCCAGATGGGTTTTCTAACACTTACTATAAACACTGCCACAACATTAGCGCCCCATTTAAAGGAGGTATTTAACAAGGCTGCAGCGGAGGGCATCTTCCCTGAGGAGATGCTCATGGCTGACGTTATAACTCTCCCTAAACCGGGGAAAGACCCGACAATGCCAGCGAACTTCCGTCCTAATTCTCTCTTGAACTCTGATGTGAAACTTTACGCAAAGATAATGGCAACAAGATTAGTGAATTATTTCCCACTACTTGCCCATGCAGACCAAGTTCGATTCGTGGCAGGGAGACAAGCACCAGATGGCACTAGAAGATTCATAGACCTGGTTCAATTGGCTGAAAGCACTCGGGCGCCTTCTCTGTTTATAGCTCTGGACGCAGAGAAGGTGTTCGATCGTGTGTACTGAGGCCATTTATCGGCCACTTTAGATAAGTTTGGATTTCAGGGCATCATCAAATCCGCTATTCTTTTGATATTTAAAAACGGGCACTCACCATCTGACAGTTAAAAATGTATTTTGATTTATTTGAATAAAATATAATAAAGAATAAAATGTGTGTGTGTGTAATATATATATATATACCCCTACAATAATGTGCAATTATAAAATTCTGCAATTAATTACCCCTACAATATTCAGCGATTTATAAAATTCTGCGATTATTTGGGCACCAGTTAATAGATCTCAGATTTCAGCTCTTTGCAATCAAAGGAATATAAGCTGTGCAATGGTGTTGAAACAATATATCAAAAACTGTTGCAGTGTCCCTTAGTGCTAAACATAATATATGAAACAATCAGATGATTATTTGTGCACAATTAATAATGAATACCTTAACCTATTATAACATAAATAATACAATGATTATATATAACTGTGAAAAAAGAAATTGTGATTGCAATATTTCTTCCCAATGATAATTGTCAATGATGTTATGTGACGGTATAGGAAGTTTCTTATGTGACAATAAAAAAAATTGCTTGCAAATTTGAAGTATAGAACCACATGTAAGCAGGTAAAATCAATCGCTTAGGAGGCCAGGTATCGATAGTAAGGCTGCCGTCTGGGGCGTCCCCCTCGCACAGCCTCTTACCTGTTCCCTCCGTTCACTGATCTCCGGGCTGTGTCTCTTTGCAAGTGTCACGTACTTCTGCGATATTTCTGGTCTTTCGGTATGTCAATTGTTACCGGCATTAGAATTTTCCGGCTATGTAAAACATAGACCCAGGCATCTCACGCCGGAGATGTTTGCAATCTTCGCCGACGGATAGCAGCTGTAACGTGACGTCAGCCAGAATCAGATGGTGATTTTGCTCTGGTTGAGATGTAGAGTGATCTTAAAGGGCCTAATGTCCTAATATAGAGTCTCAATTAGAATATGAAGTATAGTCACTTTGTGGTGGTCTTAGGTGGGTAGTTCTCAATTATACACTGCTCAAAAAAATAAAGGGAACACAAAAATAACACATCCTAGATCTGAATTAATTAAATATTCTTCTGAAATACTTTGTTCTTTACATAGTTGAATGTGCTGACAACAAAATCACACAAAAATTAAAAAATGGAAATCAATTTTTTTAACCCATGGAGGTCTGGATTTTGAGTCACACTCAAAATTAAAGTGGAAAAACACACTACAGGCTGATCCAACTTTGATGTAATGTCCTTAAAACAAGTCAAAATGAGGCTCAGTAGTGTGTGTGGCCTCCACGTGCCTGTATGACCTCCCTACAACGCCTGTGCATGCTCCTGATGAGGTGGCGGACGGTCTCCTGAGGGATCTCCTCCCAGACCTGGACTAAAGCATCTGCCAACTCCTGGACAGTCTGTGGATAGAGCGAGACATGATGTCCCAGATGTGCTCAATTGGATTCAGGTCTGGGGAACGGGCGGGCCAGTCCATAGCATCAATGCCTTCGTCTTGCAGGAACTGCTGACACACTCCAGCCACATGAGGTCTAGCATTGTCTTGCATTAGGAGGAACCCAGGGCCAACCGCATCAGCATATGGTCTTACAAGGGGTCTGAGGATCTCATCTCGGTACCTAATGGCAGTCAGGCTACCTCTGGCGAGCACATGGAGGGCTGTGCGGCCCTCCAAAGAAATGCCACCCCACACCATTACTGACCCAATGCCAAACCGGTCATGCTGGAGGATGTTGCAGGCAGCAGAACGTTCTCCACGGCGTCTCAAGACTCTGTCACGTCTGTCACATGTGCTCAGTGTGAACCTGCTTTCATCTGTGAAGAGCACAGGGCGCCAGTGGCGAATTTGCCAATCTTGGTGCTCTCTGGCAAATGCCAAATGTCCTGCATGGTGTTGGGCTGTAAGCACAACCCCCACCTGTGGACGTCGGGCCCTCATATCACCCTCATGGAGTCTGTTTCTGACCGTTTGAGCAGACACATGCACATTTGTGGCCTGCTGGAGGTCATTTTGCAGGGCTCTGGCAGTGCTCTTCCTGTTCCTCCTTGCACAAAGGTGGAGGTAGCGGTCCTGCTGCTGGGTTGTTGGCCTCCTCCACGTCTCCTGATGTACTGGCCTGTCTCCTGGTAGCGCCTCCATGCTCTGGACACTACGCTGACAGACACAGCATACCTTCTTGCCACAGCTCGCATTGATGTGCCATCCTGGATAAGCTGCACTACCTGAGCCACTTGTGTGGGTTGTAGACTCCGTCTCATGCTACCACTAGAGTGAAAGCATCGCCAGCATTCAAAAGTGACCAAATCATCAGCCAGGAAGCAGAGGAACTGAGAAGTGGTCTGTGGTCACCACCTGCAGAACCACTCCTTTATTGGGGGTGTCTTGCTAATTGCCTATAATTTCCACCTGTTGTCTATCCCATTTGCACAACAGCATGTGAAATTGATTGTCACTCGGTGTTGCTTCCTAAGTGGACAGTTTGATTTCACAGAAGTGTGATTTGACTTGGAGTTACATTGTGTTGTTTAAGTGTTCCCTTTATTTTTTTGAGCAGTGTATTTTATTCAAATAAATCAAATACATTTTTAACTTTCAGATGGTGTGTGCCTGTTTTTTAAATATTAAAATTGTTCTTCTATTGGGATGATTAGGTAAATCATCAAAAAACAGAGCACCTTAACCATAATTTGGATTTGGGTGAGCCACGGTATACTTGCTTTAAATCCGCTATTCTGGCTATATATTCCACACCTTCGGCCCGAGTGTTTGTGTCTGTTTTTTATAGGATTGTTTTATTATAACCAACGGCACCAGACAAGGCTGCCCATTATCTCCCATTGTGTTTGCCTTAGGCCTCATTCACTGTCCGCAAAACAGGGTTCCGTTGGTCCGTGATCTGTGACCGTTTTTTCGTCCGTGGGTCTTCCTTGATTTTTGGAGGATCCACGGACATGAAAAAACAGTCGTTTGGTGTCCGCCTGGCCGTGCGGAGCCAAACGGATCCGTCCTGAATTACAATGCAAGTCAATGGGGACGGATCCGTTTGACGTTGACACAATATGGTGCAATTGCAAACGGATCCGTCCCCCATTGACTTTCAATGTAAAGTCAGGAGTTTTCTCCAATCCGATGGTATATTTTAACTTGAAGCGTCCCCATCACATGGGAACGCCTCTATGTTAGAATATACTGTCTGTTATGAGTTAGATCGTGAAACTCAAATCCGACAGTATATTCTAACACAGAGGCGTTCCCATGGTGATGGGGACGCTTCAGGTTAGAATATACTAAAAGAACTGTGTACATGACTGCCCCCTGCTGCCTGGCAGGTGCTGCCAGGCAGCAGGGGGCAGACCCCCCCCCCCCCTGTTTTTAACTCATTGGTGGCCAGTGCGGCCCCCCCCCTCCCTCCCCTGTAGTTGACTCGTTAGTGGCCAGTGGGCCCCCCTCCCTCCCCTGTAGTTGACTCGTTGGTGGCCAGTGGGCCCTCCCCCCTCCCTCCCCCTCCTAATTAAAATCTCCCCCCCCTATCATTTGTGGCAGCGGAGAGTACCGATCGGAGCCCCAGTTTATTCGCTGGGGCTCCAATCGGTAACCATGGCAACCAGGACGCTACTGCAGCAATTTGTAGAAGCATTATACTTACCTGCGAGGCTGCAATGTCTGTGTCCGGCGGGAGCTCCTCCTACTGGTAAGTGACAGGTCTGTGCAGCGCATTGCTTAATGATCTGTCACTTACCAGTAGGAGGAGCTCCCGGCCGGACACAGACATCGCAGCTTTGCAGGTAAATATAATGCTTCTACAAATTGCTAAGTAACCATGGCAACCGGGACTGCAGTAGCGTCATGGTTGCCATGGTTACCGATCGGAGCCCAAGCGATTAAACTGGGACTCCGATCGGTACTCTCCGCTGCCACCAATGATAGGGGGGGAGATTTTAATTAGGAGGGAGAGGGGAGGGCCCACTGGCCACCAACGAGTTAACTACAGGGGAGGGAGGGGGGGCCGGCCGCACTGGACAACAAAGAGTTAACTACAGGGGAGGGAGGGGGGCCCACTGGCCACCAATGAGTTAACTACAGGGGGGGGCCTGCCCCCTGCTGCCTGGCAGCACCTGCCAGGCAGCAGGGGGCAGTCATGTACACAGTTCTCAGTATATTCTAACTAGAAGCGCCCCCAATCACTATGGGAACGCCTCTGTGTTAGAATATACTGTCGGATTTGAGTGAAAACTCATCTCTGAAAAAGCTTTTATGCAGACGGATCTTCGGATCCGTCTGTATAAAAAGTAACCTACGGCCACGGATGCCAATCTTGTGTGCATCCGTGTTCTTTCACGGACCCATTGACTTGAATGGGTCCGTGAACCGTTGTCCGTCAAAAAAATAGGACAGGTCATATTTTTTGGACGGACAGGAAACACGGATCACGGATGCGGCTGCAAAACGGTGCATTTTCCGATTTTTCCACGGACCCATTGAAAGTCAATGGGTCCGCGAAAAAAAACGGAAAACGGCACAACGGCCACGGATGCACACAACGGTCGTGTGCATGAGGCCTTAGTCATGGAGCCTTTTGCAGAAACAGTCAGGAATTCCCCCATCATTTCTGGAGTCTCGGTAAAGGGTGAGCCTCACAAACTGGGTCTCTATGCTGACGATGACATACTGTCACTAACACGTCCAGAGATATCCCTCTCGGGGTATCCTATTATAAACTGAATCTATCAAAAACCCAGGCATTTACTATGGGGGGTAGACATCACCACGAGAGCGAACTTGGTTTTTAATTATCCCTTTAGTTGGCAGGAGAAGGGCTTCACTTACTTGGGTATCACTTTTACTAAATCTGGCAAAGATCTCTATTCAGCAAATTATCAACCCCTATTAAATAAAAAAAAAAGCCAATATGATTCGGATATATTCTCATTTCTTATTATCATGAGACTGCAGAGTGGCTGTTATTAAAATGATGCTACTCCCAATTATTTTATACACCTTTCGCACTGTGGCACCTGCTGCTTTTTTTTCAGTCTTTGTAAAAATTGCTCGCAGACTTTGTGTGGGCTGGTAGAAAACCCAGAATTCGGTTCTCTACAATGACCAGACCATGGGCTAAGTGGGGTATGAGTATCCCGGATATAAGGAAATATTACTGGGCCTGTGTCATTACGCAAATTAAGGAATGGTGGTCACACACCAATGACAAGAAATGGGTGACCTTGAAAGGGGCGATTTCCCCCTCCCCTTATTGCACACTCTAATTTGCATCACCAAAAAACTCCAGGATCTCCTGCCTCTCTGGCTAGTATAAAGGCTTCAACTAAAGTATAGAAAAACCTCCCATATTTAGCTACTCTACCTAAAACTTCTATACAGAACCTACCCTTAATATACTTTAATGTCTGGATTCCAGATCTGCATTTAGAGAATTGGTTGGTGGCAGGGATAACTAAAATTGCCCATCTGTTCGAGGGGACAACCCTGGACTGTTTCGAAGTCTAACCCACATATTTAACATGCCACAGAGAGATTTCTACCTGAGGAGAAGGCATGCTTTATCTAGTCTCTATATCCCCTCACTGGATTTTCCTATTACACTCCTAACCATTCTATCATCCGCTAGGGGCATCTTTCTTTTATAAGATTTTGATATCTCCAAATACAACTGTGAAGCCTCCCTTTTGTCCTTTAAATGGGAAAAGGAATTAGGAGTGGAACATCCGATGGAGGATTGGTATCTAGCCTTTTCTATAGTGAAACAGATGTCTTCAGGGGCTACACATTGGGAGACTGCATTTAAAATACTTCTCCGTTGGTGCCAAACACCTTCTCATATTCCCAAGCTTAGGCCTCTTTCACACTTGCGTTGTCCGGATCCGTCGTGTACTCCATTTGCCGGAAGTGCCCGCCGGATCCGTAACACCGCAAGTGAACTGAAAGCATTTGAAGACGGATCCGTCTTCAAAATGCATTCAGTGTTACTATGGCACCCAGGACGCTATTAAAGTCCTTGTTGCCATAGTAGTAGTGGGGAGCGGGGGAGCAGTATACTTACCGTCCGTGCGGCTCCCGGGGCGCTTCAGAGTGACGTCAGGGTGCCCCACGCGCATGGATGACGTGATCGCATGGATCACGTCATCCATGCGCATGGGGCGCCCTGACGTCATTCTGGAGCGCCCCGGGAGCCGCACGGACGGTAAGTATACTGCTCCCCCGCTCCCCACTACACTTTACCATGGCAAACAGGACTTTAGCGTCCTGGCAGCCATGGTAACCATTCAGAAAAAGCTAAACGTCGGATCCGGTAATACGCCGAAACAACGTTTAGCTTAAGGCCGGATCCGGATTAATGCCTTTCAATGGGCATTAATTCGGGATCCGGCCTTGCGGCAAGTGTTCAGGATTTTTGACCGGAGCAAAAAGCGCAGCATGCTGCGGTATTTTCTCCGGCCAAAAAACGTTCCGTTCCGGAACTGAAGACATCCTGATGCATCCTGAACGGATTTCTCTCCATTCAGAATGCATGGGGATTCTTCCGGCATAGAGCCCCGACGACGGAACTCTATGCCGGAACAGAACAACGCAAGTGTGAAAGAGCCCTAAATCACACATACCCGCCTTATTGTTGGAGAAATTGCGGCCTCATAGGCACACAAAAACATGTATGGTGGGACTGCCCACTGATATCCAAGTTCTGGAATGCAGTGTTCCTTCTCCTACATAAAGTGGTAGGATTGCAAATACCAAGTCGCCATCTCTAGCCCTTTGCTTTGTGGGTCTCATAGACCTTCCCTCATAGATTAGGATAGCATGTGGTCAGATCATCTTAGCAGCCAGGGCGATGATTGCCAAATCCTGGAAATCCAGCTCCCTGTTGACTATCAAGGAACTAATCTCTATGGTGCATCTACACTTTGATCTAGAAAAAATGTATACTTCCCGGTCAAACAGACAGTCCAAGTTATTGAAATGTTGGGATCCTTGGATCCAATTTTCCAAACCGTAGCTGCTACTCACAACCCCTTTAACAAATGAGCTCTCCGTATGAATAGCCGTATAAACAGTTAATAATCGCCATTTTTCCAAATGCCCCCCCCCAGCGGCACAACAGGAGGATACCCTGCCTCCCCAGGGACAGGAAACAACGTGGAGATCTTTAAATACTCCCCTCCCCTTACCTTCTCCAGTTGTTTCCTGTCCCTCTGGGACTAGCGTGGAGATCCACCTGTGGGAGCCCTTTGTCCTACAGAAGACCGCCGGCAGTTCGGATAGTATCGGGGGAGCAGGATCGCGGGGTTGCGGTGCGGCCCTCCCTGTCTCTCAGGCGCAAGTCCTCCGGTGGAGGCAGCCCCGGGCAGCGCTTCCTGAGTACAACTCGAGAGAGGAGGCGCAAGTCACGTGAGCGCAAGCTCACAGGCGCAGAATAGTGACGTCTTTCCCCTAGACAATGAGCATTTAAAAATTGCGGGAATCGGCAGCGTCCTAAGATACAGCCTACAACATGTCGGCATCAGGAGAGGACGCAATGCGCAGACCCACGGATCCATCCAAGACCGGCAGCCCGGTAAGCTACCCTCCTCGGGAGGGAGATGAAAAATGCTTGAGGTAGCCTGTGTCACTAAAGGGTCAGATTCTTACCTTTCTTTACTGCACTGGATAAGGGACTGTACCTCTCCCTTTTTAATAAACTAGGCAGCCCCCTTTATTAAACAAGCACTCTGACTTATATCTATAGGTCAGGGAAGCTCAGAAGTCCACGGAATTTCAGCGAGTCAAAAAATGCTCAATTTGTAAAAAAGCCTCACCGTCAGGTTATAAGAAACCCCTCTGTTCAAAGTGTATGGAGAAAATTGTTTCGGAAGAGTCCCCTTGGACAACATTAGAAATATAATAAAGGAGGCAGTAAGCAGCGCTGTGGATCAAAAACTAGCCACCACATCCCAAAAACCTTCTACTTCCATGACCGAGATGTCCGCTACTTTAGAGTCTGAATGTCAGGAAGAGAATTTAAATGAAGGGGAGCTCCTCTCGGGGTCTGAGCCACCTTCCTCTGAGGACGAATCAGGGAGGCCACTCTGCTCCATAGAGGACACCGAAGCCTTGTTGAAAACTATTAGAGCAACCCTAAACTTGGAGGAGTCTAAACAATCCAAAACTATACAGGATTTGATGTTTAAAGGCTTAGGAGAAAAGAGGAAAAGGGTGTTTCCCCTCCACTCTAATATTACAAAATTAATTAGTAAGGAATGGGCCGATCTGGAAAAAAGACTGAGCGTCTCTAGGGTCCTGAAAAGGAAATATCCCTTTTCGGAGGAAGATACGTTCTTTTGGGACAAATGTCCTAGAGTGGATGACCCGGTAGCAAAGATTACAAAGAAATCAGCGTTACCCTTTGAGGATTTGGGTCTCTTAAAGGACCCTATGGATAAGAGAAGCGAGGCCCTACAAAAAAAAAATCATGGGAGGCTTCCATGTCCATCCTTAGACCTAGCGTAGCCTCAACCTATACAGCCAGGTCCATGTCCATCTGGTTAAATCAGTTAGAAGAACACCTAGTAACAGGAACCCCTAGAGAGGATATTTTAGCATCTGTCAGTACTTAAGCAGGCGGCAAATTTTTGGGCGGATGCTTCGGTCGACTCTATAAAACTAGCAACCAGATCAGCGGCCCTCTCAAATTCCACCAGAAGGGCGGTGTGGCTTAGGTCTTAGTCAGGTGATGCGGCATCCAAAAACAAGCTCTGCGGCATCCCCTGCGAAGGTGATGGGGTGTTCGGGTCAGTCCTGGATGACATCCTAGAAAAAGCCACAGACAAAAAGAAGGGATTTCACTCTGAACAAAGGAATTTTCATCAGACGATTTTTTCCTACATCTAGGGGCAGACAAGACCAGAAAAGAAAAGATTTTTCTTCCCGGTGGCATTCGGAAGAGGGCGAGGTTTTTTGTTCAACCCCTCAGACTCCTCCCAAAAGTCATCAAAACAATGACGCCAGAAGCAAGGTAGGAGGAAGGCTAAAATTTTTCCTCCCAGCCTGGGAGAATATTTCCAACTCCCCTTGGGCGTTGGACGTAGTCTCGTCAGGCCTAAAACTGAAATTCTCCTCTCTTCCCCAGGATGTGTTCCACATTACCAAAAAAAACAATCCAGTTCAATCGTTAATCCTAGATCAGATAAAAATCTTGGGTCTGATGTCCTCAACTATCCCAGCAGTGAAGTGGGCCCAGGCTCACTCGCTAACTCTTCAGTCTTTCATGCTCAGAAGGTGGAACAAGAGCATAGCTTCACTAGAGCTGAAGTTAAAAGTCCCTCAGTATGTAAGAGATTCCTTAAATTGGTGGTTGATCAACAAAAATCTAAACGCAGGCATCCCGTGGCAACAAACAAATGTAGTCCCTATTACTACAGACGCCAGCAAAGACGGCTGGGGAGCCTTTACAGACAGATCCGTAGTACAGGGTGGCTGGCAAGGACATCTAGATGGCTGGGGAGCCTTTACAAACAGATCCGTAGTACAGGGTGGCTGGCAAGGACATCTAAACCTAGCCTCTTCCAACCTGAAGGAGTTAACCGCAGTCTGGGAAGCCTTGAAGGCCCTTTACTCAGAAATCTGCGGAAAAGAAATAAGAATACTCTCAGACAATACCACAGCTGTGGCCTATCTGAACAGGCAGGGAGGCACAAGAAACCCATCCTTAGCGAAGGTCACAAGAGAAATTTTTCCAGTGGGCAGAAAGGAGCATACTGTTAATATCAGCGGTTCACATAAGGGGAGAAGACAACAAAGTCGCGGACTTTCTCAGCAGGGATGTCTCAAAGGAAGAGGAATGGTCCTTAAACCCAAGAATATTCCATCAGATAACACAAAGATGGTTCCTTCCAGAAGTAGATCTGTTCGCCACGCGACAAAACAGACAAACAGAAAAGTTCGGCTCTCTAGCCTATACAGATCACCCACTCATAGTGGACTCTCTCTCCCACCCGTGGCCAAAAGTGAACTTGTATGCCTTCCCTCCTTTTGCAGTAATCCCCAGAGTGCTGCAAAAGGTGCTACAGGAGAACCACAGGCTGCTCCTAATTGCACCTTACTGGCCCAAGAGATCGTGATTCCCTCTCCTAGTGAGGATGTCAGCAGGAGACGTATGGCTACTACCAGACATCCCGGATCTCCTTCATCAAGGCCCAGTATGGCATCCCAGGACAACGCAACTTCAATTAGCAGCATGGAGACTGAGTGGGAGATATTAAAGGAAAAGGGCCTCTCGGACGTGGTCATTTCCACAATTCTTTATAGCCGCAAAAAGGTGACATCTAAGATTTATGACAGAATCTGGCAGTATTTCAGAAAATTTACAGGTGGTGATACCAGAGGTCCCCTTGTAATCACTAAGGTCCTAGAGATTCTCCAGTCACGACTACAGAAGGGGCTGAGTCAGCACTATAAAGGTCCACATATCGGCTTTGAGTGCCTTACTTGATATAAAATTGGCAGAGGTAGACCTTGTTAAGAGATTTGTGAAAGGGGCTCGAAGAAAACAACCAATAGTGAGGCCCACTGTCCCCCCTTGGGACTTGAATCTAGTATTGGCTGCCTTTATCAGACAGTGCTTTTGAGCCCTTATCTGAAATATCACAAAAGTTACTTACCTTTTAAGACAGGGTTTTCTTAATAGCTATCACCACGGCTAGAAGGGTGAGGGAAATCCAGGCCTTTTCGTGCAGACCTCCCTACCTATCCATCAAGGATGATAGGATAGTACTGAAACATTCTCCCTCTTTTTTACCTAAGGTGGTCTCTAAGTTCCACTGTCTACAGAAAGTGTCCCTCCCTTCCTTTGGGTCCCCATCAGGCAGTCAAGAGCAAAGACGGTTCCATAACCTGGATGTGAGAAGAGCGGTACTTGCCTACCTAAAAACTACGGAAGATCTCAGAAAAACGGACAGACTGTTTATTCAATTTGCAGGTCCAAATAAGGGGAACGCGGCAAGCAAAACATCTGTTAGTCGATGGATCAGATATGCAATCTTGACTTGTTATGACTTAAAAGAGGTTCCTCCTCTGTAGCAGCATCTTGGGCTGAATCAGGAAGTTCCGTTAGAACAGATTTGCCGGGCAGCCACCTGGTCGTCACCTTCCACTTTCTTTAGACATTACCAGTTAGACGTGTTAAAGAACAGGGAGTTATCATTTGCTCGCAGGGTATTATCTGCTGTTGTCCCCCCCCCCCTGATATAGGATTCCTCTGTTATTCCTCCTGTCGTGCCTCTGGGGGGGCATTTGGAAAGATTTCAATTACTTACCGGTAATTGGTTTTTCTTCTAGCCGGCACAGGGAATTTCCCACCCAGAAGTTATTCAAACTTTTGTTTAAAAAAAAAATAAAGTTTTTTTTGTCTTTTCTTGGAAAGTATCCTTGTCTAATTTCAATAATACATAAAGATTAATATTGTCGCATCCATTCCAGAGTTTCTCGGTTATTTACTGGAGCAGGTAAGGGGAGGGGAGTATTTAAAGATCTCCACATTGTTTCCTGTCCCTGGGGAGGCGGGGTATCCTCCTTTCGTGCCGCTGTGGGGGCTAGAGGAAAAACCAATTACCGGTAAGTAATTAATCTTTTCCAGGGTCATACTGATCATGACAAGAGGTGCATTTTGTCTTTGTTTTTGATTATTTTACGGTTTCTGTTCCTACTGGTCCTACTTTTCTGTTGTACATTAAGGAAAATGCTTCTGAGACTTGTTTTAGTTTCAAAGTCCCTGCATGGACCACTTTCACTGTTTTGAAGCGAGGTCACCTCGCAATGCAGAATGTAACACGTCTCTTAATAAAAAATGAAAAGTTAAAAAAAAAAGTTGGGTACCATGGTAGCATCACTGGAGCAGAAAAGGTGGAGTTGCCTATCAACCAGATATGACTGACATCTGGAGCTGTGGTTGTCTGCAGGGACTTGCCACTGAAAATGGATGAGGTGAGTAACAAATACCAGTTGAGAATGGGGCCTTATGAATAACAAAAAGTATGGAAGCAAATTTTAAACTTTGACTTTGCTGCTGAATTTCCAAAAGGGAAATCTGCCACTGCAAAAACTGCCTGAAATGGGTTGCTTTTGGTGGCGCCATTGCTGCCGGGATCTCAGTGGGTCTTCCATTGTTTTCAGCCTTTTGTGTTATGTTGGAAAGCCATGAGTAAAACCAGCAGTATAAATGGTTATGTTGTGGATTGAAAACCTGCATAGCAAGTCAGCTTCCGCTACCGTTTTTTTCTGCAGTTTTTGGATGACATTTCTGAAAATCTCATCTGCTTTGCTGGTGCTGTAAAATACTGCAGATTTGTCATACACAAATCATCTGTGGCAAATTTGTAGCATTTAGGTCTGGTATGAATGCACTTTAATGTTTCTTGTGAAGCTAATCTTCAGCTTAAGGGCTTGTTCACACAAACGTATGTGTTCCATTCCGTGCATTGGGCACCGCAATTTGCGTTCCCCAATGCACGGAGAACGTTTGTGCAGGCTCCGGGACTCATCCTTCCGTTCCGCTAAAAAAGATAGAACTTGCTCTATTTTTTTGTGTAATGGAAGCACTCCGTAGCGTTCTGTTCCATGCTTCCATTCCGCATCTCTGGATTTGCGTACCCATTGAAGTGAATGGGTCCTCATCTGTGATGCGTAATTCACATGGAACGGTGTCCATGTATTGCGTATCCGCATATGCGGTCTGCAATACGGAAACAAAATGCATACGTTCGTGTGAACAAGCCCTAAAGGGGTTGTCCAGTTTTAGGAAGAAACTAGACATAACATAGGATTCTTCAGCAAGGATTCTTCTGTTTACAAAGCTGCAGAAGTAATGTCACATTCACGACCGCTGTAGCCAATAGGTTGGCTCTCCAGACCACTCCTGAAGCCAGTGATTGCCTGCAACAGTTGTGTGTTATTGATGTGACATCACTGTTACAGCTGGGTAAACAGGGCACAGGATCCGTCAGATGAGTAACTCTTGGTTATTTTTTTGCAGAAGGATCCCATGTGTTGTCCGGCTTCTTCCTTAAACCAGATAACCTCTTAGGGGAGGCTTCAGACAGACTCGTAAAAATGATCTTTTGATATTTCCTCAACAGGATTGAGCTTTCTGCATCATGTTGTATTACACACAACATGTTATACCATACCTCAGTGATTGATTTTAATAGGTTTATGCCACTATGCAATGTTATTTACCGTGTTCCTGACAGTGGTTGTGGAACCACTGTGCCAACCAATGGATTTGGGTTTGGGTTAAACCTGACAGCTCCTAGTTTTCACCCTGCAGGGAATGCATCACGCTACATCTTAGAGACGTCTGTGTGGTTGACTGCTGACCCACAGGGGTCAAGAGTCACTGGTGCAAAGCAGTGAAGGAATAGACAAACTCATAGCCAATAACAGTCTGAGTTCAGGGCAGGAAAAGTATGTGCAAGTACGAGAAATAGGTCTGAGATCCGGACAGGCAGAAATGGGTCAATATAGTAATCGGGCACAGGTCAGGTCCAGTAACGAAAGGTCAGAATACAGGAACTGGGTAGAAGTCAGTACATGGGCAGCCAAATATAACTCCTCTTGGCAGGAAGTAGCAGACTAGTGAATCTCAGGCAGATAATGAGAGAAACAGCACGGCATATATAGCAGAAGCTGATTAACACATTAGAAACGGCTTAATAGTTGCAGAAATTAAGGGTTAACCCATGAAATACTGCAGAATGAGGGGACATTCAATGAAGAATATCAGAATACATTTTCCTCAAAACACGCACACGACGGCAGCACCCAGGCCTGCTGCCGAAAGCGCCATACCTGTAACAGACACGGGGTGAATGGAGCGGCACCTGAATTAGCAGGGCAGCGGCGAGCAATTTCCTATAATTGCAGTTCAGACTAAGTTTTAAAACCATAAACTAACATGAACATTGATTAGCTGCTTCAATGCTCGCCCGACAGTCATCCATCTCTGGACATTTTATATTATCATGTTCACTAGAAGTCATTAGTTGGGCTTGTTTGTATTATATTGTGTCTTCAGTTTGTGACTGCTTCAATGGTAAAGTCAGATATACTGGATAATACTAACAGCCTGTCATTGAAATGATCCTCACTTTAATTGAACTCATTTAAAAGCCATATTCTAAACTGTGTAATCTTGGCAAAATACTGTTGGTATTGTACCCAAAAACAGCCATCTTTCAAGAACATTTTACTGCTCTCACAAAGACATAAGTTTGATTTAAGGATTCATTTGAAGTTAAATGGTTTGCTTCACTTTCCTGTTAACTTCCCTAATATGTTACATTTGTTTTGAAAAGATCAGATGTCGCTGGCTAATAAAATAAAGTATGAGATTGAATCCATTGCCTCCAGTGCTTACTCCATAGTACAAATTGCATCAAAGTGACAGGGTACTGTGGAATACAGGATAGAAAAGGGGCACTGCAGAAGGTTGCTTAGTTCTTGGCAAATCTCTGATTCTCAGTCTTAGGCCTCCTGCACATGAACGTGTACGCCCCGTGGCCGTGCTGCAGCCCACAAATTGCGGGCCACAATGCACGAACACCGACCGTGGGGCAGCCGCAGCCGTCGCAGACCCATTCACTTTAATGGCCCACTAACGGACCGTATGTCCCGGAGGGCATACGTTCGTGTGCATGAGCCCTTACCCTTAGGCAGTTCACCATAGCCATAGCATAGCCAGATAATTCTGTACACTGCTACTGTATATTCCCATTGACTTCAATGGGATCCATCAGGGATACAGATGTTCTCCAGCAGGGGCGCCAGCTTTTGGCCAGACATAAAGTGAAAGTTGTGTATGCACAACTTTTTGGTTGACTGAAGGCTTTTTGGTTTGCTGGAAAGAGGGCAGATCCCCGTCGGATCCCATTGTAGTAAAAGGGGATACAGCGGGGCACAGCATTATCTGGCAATGCCGGATACAATGAACTCCAGTATGCTGTTTCTCTGCTGGAACAGCAGGCCGGAGTTGACAATGGATTGATCAGGGGAGGGGGGAGTGTGCAGAGCACAGGGAGTGTTACAAAGCAGTGTTAAAATTTATTGCTTTCTTTACAGTTCTATTTAAACCAATGTGGATAAATAGAACTGTAAAGAAAGCAATAAATGACAAAAAGAAAGCATATAAAACACTAAAACAGGAGGGTGGCACGGAAGCACTGAAAAACTATAAGGAAAAAAACAGAACATGTAAAAAACAAATAAAAGCGGCCAAACTAGAGACCGAGAGATTAATTGCCAAAGAGAGTAAAACTAACCCTAAAATGTTATTCAATTATATAAATGTTAAAAAGTATAAATCTGAAGGTGTCGGCCCTTTAAAGAGTAATGAGGGGGGATTCGCAGAGAGCGACGAGGAGAAAGCAAAGCTGTTAAATATTTTTTTCTCCAATGTATTCACTGAGGAATATAAACTGTCAGATGAAATGCTGAATGTTGAAATAAATTCGCCATTAAAAGTGTCCTGTCTGACCCAGGAAGAAGTACAACAGCGACTAAAAAAGATCAAAATAGACAAATCGCCAGGACCGGATGGCATACACCCCCGTATCCTAAGGGAATTAAGTAATTTTTGCAAATCTGAGATGTCACTTTGTGTTAATACTTTTGGAACGCTTTTACTTATCCAAGCCATTCTGAGATTTCTTGTGACATATTGTACTTCATATCATTGGTAAATTTGAGTCAATATATTTCACCTTTTATTTATAACACAAAAATCCCAAATTTATAAAAAACTTGGAAAAATTTGCAATTAAATTTTTTTATATTTCTCTGCTTTTAAAACAGATAGTGATGCCTTATAAAATTGTTATTCGTAACATTCTCCATATGTCTACTTTATGTTGGCATCATTTTGTAAATGTAATTTTTATTTTTTAGGACATTAGAAGGCTAGAACTTTAGAAGCAATTCTTAAAATTTTGAAGAATATTACCAGAGCTCACTTTTTATAAGCACCAGTTCAGTTATGAAGTCACTTTATGGATCTTGCATAATAGAAACCACCCATAACTGGCCCCATTTTACAAAATACATTCTTCAAGTTATTCAAAACTAATTTTACAAACTTTGTTAACTCTTTAGGTGTTCCTCAAGGATTCAAGGAAAATGGAGATGAAATTTCACTTTTTTGACAGATTTTAATTCATTTTTTTTCTGTAACCCTTGCTGTGTTAACAGCCAAACAACACTCAAAATCTATTACCCTGATTCTGCAATTTACAGAAACTCCCCATATGTGGTCGTAAGCTGTTGTATGGGCACACAGCAGGGTGCAGAAGGAAAGGAGCACCATATGGTTTTGGCGGGGCAGATTTTGCTGGACTGTTTTTTTGGCACCATGTCGCATCTGATGGGCCCCTGATGCACCTTACGATAGAAACTACCAAAAAGTAACCCCCTGACGAAGGCACACCGAAACCCGCGTTGGGGTAGCGCCATCCTGGGTAATTCAGCACACGGTCCATTTTAGGTGAGCCCTGGTCCTGCTATTCCCTCCATGGTATTTTGACTTTGTTGTCCCACTACACCTGGTCTCTATGGTTGGTCTGTTGTTTACCTCTTACATTGTATTTGCTCAACATACCATGTCTTACTGCCATGTGTTTTTTTTTTTTTTTTTGCTGACCATTGACTCTCCTATGTATATTAGCCTATATTGTTTTTTCTGGTTCATAGGTCGGTCATTGTACCCAGTATTTTTTTATGATCCATATATACACTGTTAAAAAAAAATAAAGGGAACACAAAAATAACACATCCTAGATCTAAATTTATTAAATATTCTTCTGAAATACTTTGTTCTTTACATAGTTGAATGTACTGACAACAAAATCACACAAAAATAAAAAATGGAAATCAAATTTTTCAACCCATGGAGGCCTGGATTTGGAGTCACACTCAAAATTAAAGTGGAAAAACACACTACAGGCTGATCCAACTTTGATGTAATGTCCTTAAAACAAGTCAAAATGAGGCTCAGTAGTGTGTGTGGCCTCCACATGCCTGTATGACCTCCCTACAACGCCTGTGCATGCTCCTGATGAGGTGGCGGACGGTCTCCTGAGTAATCTCCTCCCAGACCTGGACTAAAGCATCTGCCAACTCCTGGACAGTCTGTGGTGCAACGTGACGTTGGTGGATAGAGCGAGACATGATGTCCCAGATGTGCTCAATTGGATTCAGGTCTGGGGAACGGGCGGGCCAGTTCATAGCATCAATGCCTTCGTCTTGCAGGAACTGCTGACACACTCCAGCCACATGAGGTCTAGCATTGTCTTGCATTATGAAGAACCCAGGGCCAACCGCATCAGCATATGGTCTCACAAGGGGTCTGAGGATCTCATCTCAGTACCTAATGGCAGTCAGGCTACCTCTGGCGAGCACATGGAGGGCTGTGCGGCCCTCCAAAGAAATGCCACCCCACACCATTACTGACCCAATGCCAAACCGGTCATGCTGGAGGATGTTGCAGGCAGCAGAACGTTCTCCACGGCGTCTCAAGACTCTGTCACGTCTGTCACATGTGCTCAGTGTGAACCTGCTTTCATCTGTGAAGAGCACAGGGCGCCAGTGGCCAATTTGCCAATCTTGGTGTTCTCTGGCAAATGCCAAATGTCCTGCACAGTGTTGGGCTGTAAGCACAACCCCACCTGTGGACGTCGAGCCCTCATATCACCCTCATGGAGTCTGTTTCTGACCGTTTGAGCAGACACATGCACAATTGTGGCCTGCTGGAGGTCATTTTGCAGGGCTCTGGCAGTGCTCCTCCTGTTCCTCCTTGCACAAAGGCAGAGGTAGCGGTCCTGCTGCTGGGTTGTTGCCCTCCTACGGCCTCCTCCATGTCTCCTGATGTACTGGCCTGTCTCCTGGTAGCGCCTCCATGCTCTGGACACTACGCTGACAGACACAGAAAACCTTCTTGCCACAGCTCGCATTGATGTGCCATCCTGGATAAGCTGCACTACCTGAGTGAAAGCACCGCCAGCATTCAAAAGTGACCAAAACATCAGCCAGGAAGCATAGGAACTGAGAGATGGTCTGTGGTCACCACCTGCAGAACCACTCCTTTATTGGGGGTGGCTTGCTAATTGCCTATAATTTCCACCTGTTGTCTATCCCATTTGCACAACAGCATGTGAAATTGATTGTCACTCAGTGTTGCTTCCTAAGTGGACAGTTTGATTTCACAGAAGTGTGATTGACTTGGAGTTACATTGTGTTGTTTAAGTGTTCCCTTTATTTTTTTGAGCAGTGTGTGTGTGTGTGTGTGTGTGTGTGTGTGTGTGTGTATATATATATATATATATATATATATATATATATATATATATATATATATATATATATATATATATATATATATTTGTACTATTGACCTGTGTGCTTCCCCAGGGTGGCGCTCTTTCTCTCCTTTCCTCTGCTCTTATTTCACCTTGCTAATGGCATCACATTTATTGGTTTCTTCATTTATGTATTTTTAATCATGCTTCAATAAAATATATATTTTTATTCTATGGTACTATGAGCTCCACTTTCTTGTGTTTCTGCAAAAAGTGACCCCAGTTTGGAAACTATGGGATAAGGTGACAGTCTTGTTGGTACTATTTTGGGGTAAATATTTTTGATTGCTCTATATTACACTTTTACTGAGGCAAGGTAACCAAAAAATGTCTGTTTTGCACAGTTTCTATTTAGTTTTTTTAAAACGTTCTCCTTACAGGTTAGATCATGTGCTTTTTTTTATTTATTTTTTATAGAGCAAGCTTTTGCGAACGTAACAAAATATGTATTTTTTTTATTTTTTTCAGTTTTACATATTAAAGCATTTTTGAACAAAAATCATGTTTTTGTTTCTCTATTTTCTGAAAGTCATTTTTTTTTCTTGTCAATCGCCTTGTGTAAGGCCTCATGCACACGACTGTTTTTTTTTTACGGTCCGCAAAAACGGGGTCCGTAGGTCCGTGACCGTTTTTTCGTCCGTGGGTCTTCCTTGATTTTTGGAGGATCCACGGACATGAAAAAAAAGTCGTTTTGGTGTCCGCCAGGCCGTGCGGAGTCAAACGGATCCGTCCTGAATTACAATGCAAGTCAATGGGGACGGATCCGTTTGACGTTGACACAATATGGTGCAATTGCAAACGGATCCGTCCTCCATTGACTTTCAATGTAAAGTCAGGAGTCCCTTTTTATACCATCGGATCAGAGTTTTCTCCAATCCGATTGTATATTTTAACTTGAAGCGTCCCCATCACCATGGGAACGCCTCTATGTTAGAATATACTGTCTGTTATGAGTTAGATCGTGAAACTCAAATCCGACAGTATATTCTAACACAGAGGCGTTCCCATGGTGATGGGGACGCTTCAGGTTAGAATATACTAAAAGAACTGTGTACATGACTGCCCCCTGCTGCCTGGCAGGTACTGCCAGGCAGCAGGGGGCAGACCCCCCCCCCTGTTTTTAACTCATTGGTGGCCAGTGCGGCCGGCCCCCCTCCCTCCCCTGTAGTTAACTCGTTGGTGGCCAGTGGCCCCCCCCTCCCTCCCCTGTAGTTAACTCGTTGGTGGCCAGTGGGCCCCCCCCCTCCCTCCCCTGTAGTTAACTCGTTGGTGGCCAGTGGACCTCCCTCCCCCTCCTAATTAAAATCTCTCCCCCTATCATTTGTGGCAGCGGAGAGTACCGATCGGAGTCCCAGTTTAATCGCTGGGGCTCCGATCGGTAACCATGGCAACCAGGACGCTACTGCAGTCCCGGTTGCCATGGTTACTTAGCAATTTGTAGAAGCATTATACTTACCTGCGATGTCTGTGTCCGGCCGGGAGCTCCTCCTACTGGTAAGTGACAGGTCTGTGCGGCGCATTGCTTAATCTGTCACTTACCAGTAGGAGGAGCTCCCGGCCGGACACAGACATCGCAGCCTCGCAGGTAAGTATAATGCTTCTACAAATTGCTAAGTAACCATGGCAACCGGGACTGCAGTAGCGTCCTGGTTGCCATGGTTACCGATCGGAGCCCCAGCGATTAAACTGGTACTCGGTACTCTCCGCTGCCACCAATGATAGGGAGGGAGATTTTAATTAGGAGGGGGAGGGAGGAGGGAGGGGGGAGGGGGGAGGGCCCACTGGCCACCAACGAGTTAACTACAGGGGAGGGGGGGGCCGGCCGCACTGGCCACCAATGTGTTAACTACAGGGGGGGGGCCTGCCCCCTGCTGCCTGGCAGCAGGGGGCAGTCATGTACACAGTTCTCAGTATATTCTAACTAGAAGCGTCCCCATCACTATGGGAACGCCTCTGTGTTAGAATATACTGTCGGATTTGAGTTTTCACGAAGTGAAAACTCATCTCTGAAAAAGCTTTTATGCAGACGGATCTTCGGATCCGTCTGTATAAAAAGTAACCTACGGCCACGGATCACGGACGCGGATGCCAATCTTGTGTGCATCCGTGTTCTTTCACGGACCCATTGACTTGAATGGGTCCGTGAACCGTTGTCCGTCAAAAAAATAGGACAGGTCCTATTTTTTTGACGGACAGGAAACACGGATCACGGATGCGGCTGCAAAACGGTGCGTCCTGGCTGCCATAGTAACACTGAACGCATTTTGAAGACGTCTTCAAATGCTTTCAGTTCACTTGCGTTTTTCCGGATCCGGCGGGCACCTCCGGCAAATGGAGTGCACCACGGATCCGGACAACGCAAGTGTGAAAGAGCCCTTACTTTCGTTTATTTTTTATTTTTATGAAAAACACTTTTTAACCCCCCCCCTCCCCCACTGTGAGACTTCAACTTTTGGGGGTCTGACCCCCTCTGCAATGCATTACAATACATAATACTGTAATACACTGACCATTGCCTAGGAGAACCAGCCTAAGGGGCTGGTTCTCCTAGACTTCCATAGAAGGCAAGCCCTGATGACTGTGCAAGGCATCAGGCTGCCTTCTCACCCATTGGGTTTCTGTCACTGCAGCGCGTGGACCTGGTGGAGACCCTTAATCACCGCAAACGCCTTCTATGCTGCAGTCAGCGCTGACCGCAGTATAGAGGGGGGGGGGGGTTAATCTGCCAGCGCTGGCTTTTACAGCAATGCTGGCAGATACAGCAGGGGCCCAAATGACAGTGACTGCTGGGCCCCTGCACTGATTGGGCGCGCACTGGTCTGTGGCACGCCTGATCAGAACGATGTACTAGTCCCTTCCCGCTATGACATAATATTACATCATATGTCGGGAAGGGGTCAATGAGACCCAGAGGCATGCGCATATCTTCTGGCAAAACTTAATATGATCCCAATGAGTTGTATGACAAATGACAATTTCTTTATTAAGAGAAGAAAATTTTTATTACAAAAAAAATTGTGCTCTACTTCACATGGTTTACCCAACTTCTACAACAATGTAGAACAATTGTTTAATTAATGTTTTTTTTTCTGAACATCATATTGCACAATGTACTGTATTTACACCTCACAATTGGCATAATCGAAATCCTCTGAATCTATTTATATAGTACATCATAAAACTGGCTGCCTGCAACCACTACTAGGGAAAGCCCAGTGCATAGGAATTTATACACTAACCAGCGAACTCAAAGGGGTTATCCCTTAATTAATGTAAAAAAAATAGGAATTAGACTTACTGATAATTCGGTTTCCAGAGATTCCCTCATGACAGCACCTTTCACCGCCACTTCTGTGAGAAGGTCTGACAGACGTCCTTTTCTACCTCTTGCATGATGTTATTTGTTTTGGTCTCATTAATAATCAATTTGCTATAACACATGGTTTCCAGGTATGCACTTTGGAAAAGGATATACCTGTTTTTGCTATCTATTCCGCTCCACTTTCTCAAAAATCGTTAAAGGGCATAGTTCACAATATCCGTTTGACTGTGGGTGATGCTCATGTTGAGGATATGTCATGTTTCGTCCTAAGCGGATTACCTACTCCTCTAGTGTTGGGGCTACCCTGGCTCACTAAACATAACCCCACCATTGATTGGCAAGCAAGGCAAATAAATGGTTGGAGTGACTTTTGCAGAGAGAATTGCCTCACGGCGTCTCTTTCAGAGGTTTCTACCAAGACTGTACCATCTTTTCTCTCTGAATTTTCGGATGTGTTTTCCGAGAGTGGTGTCCAGGAGCTGCCCCCACACCGGGAGTACGATTGCCCTATTAATCTCATCCCAGGCGCCAAACTGCCAAAATCACGTTTATACAATCTCTCCCAACTTGAAAGAGTCGCTATGCGTACTTATATCTCTGAGAGCCTGAGAAAGGGACACATCCGATCCTCAAAGTCACCTGTTGCCGCTGTTTTTTTTTTTTTTTTTGTTAAGAAAAAAGATGGTTCTTTAAGACCTTGTCTGGATTTCAGGGAGCTGAACTGTATCACAATTCGTGACCCATATCCGCTTCCTCTGATCCCGGACCTGTTTAACCAGATTGTTGGGACTAAAGTTTTTTCTAAGTTGGATTTAAGAGGGGCATACAACCTAGTCAGGGTCAGGGAAGGGGACGAATGGAAGACTGCCTTCAATACCCCTGAGGGTCATTTTGAGAATTTGGTTATGCCCTTTGGTTTGATGAATGCTCCGGCCGTCTTCCAACATTTTGTGAACAGCATTTTTTATCATTTAATGGGGAAATTTGTACTGGTGTATCTAGATGACATTTAGATATTTTATTTTTTTTTCTCCTGATTTCAAAACTCATAGGGACCACCTACGTCAGGTCTTGCTCATTCTGCGGGAGAATAAATTGTACGCTAAACTGGAAAAATGTTTGTTTGCGGTTCCGGAGATTCAATTTCTTTGGTTTTCTTCTCTCCGCTTCTGGTTTTCGCATGGACCCTGAGAAGGTCCGCGCTGTGCTTGATTGGGAGCTTCCTGAGAATCAGAAGGCGCTGAAGCGGTTTTTGGGTTTTGCCAATTATTACAGAAAGTTCATTTTGAATTATTCCTCTGTTGTTAAGCCACTTACTGATATGACTAAAAAGTGGGTAGATTTTTCCTCCTGGTCGGTAAATGCGCTTAAGGCTTTTTCTAGTATCAAAGAGTTTTGCTTCCGCTCCCATTTTGGTACAACCTGATGTCTCTCTCTACCTTTTTATTGTTGAGGTGGCCGCTTCTGAGGTGGGTGTGGGTGCGGTCTTATCTCGGGGTCCCTCTCCTGCCAAATGGCGACCGTGTGCCTTTTTCTCAAGGAAACTCTCCTCCGCAGAGAGAAATTACGATGTGGGAGATAGGGAGTTGTTGGCCATCAAATTAGCTTTTGAGGAATGGTGCCATTGGTTAGAGGGAGCCAGACACCCTATTTCCGTGTTTACCGACCATAAGAATCTGGCCTACTTGGAATCAGCCAAGCGTCTGAACCTGAGACAGGCCAGATGGTCTTTATTCTTTTCTAGGTTTAATTTTATTGTCACGTTCCACCCTGGGGTTAAAAATGTGAAGGTGGATGCCCTGTCACGTTGTTTTCCGGGAGGGGGGAACTTTGAAGACCCAGGTCCCATTTTGGCTGAAGGGGTGGTCGTCTCTGCTCTTTATCCTGATTTGGAGGCAGAGGTTCAGGCAACCCAGGCAGAGGCTCCTGATCTTTGTCCTCCTGGGAGGTTGTTTGTGCCTCTCGCTTTACGACACAAGGTTTTTAAGGAGCACCACGATACTGTCCTTGCTGGGCACCCAGGGAGTAGAGCCACAGTAGATCTCATGCTCGGAGATTCTGGTAGCCGACTCTTCGTAAGACTGTTGAGGGTTTTGTGGCAGCCTGCGAGACCTGCGCTCGTGCCAAGGTCCCTCATTCACGGCCATCGGGTTCTCTCCTCCCGTTACCCATTCCTTCCCGTCCTTGGACGCATCTGTCCATGGACTTCATTACGGACCTACCTCGTTCCTCGGGGAAGACTGTGATTCTGGTGGTAGTCGATCGTTTTAGCAAAATGGCTAAATTGGGTTACCCAATGCTAAGACGTTGGCGCAAGCGTTTGTTGATCACATTGTTAAATTGCATGGCATTCCTTCAGACATTGAATCTGATAGGGGCACGCAATTTGTTTCCAGATTCTGGAAGGCCTTCTGTTCTCGTTTTGGGGATTCAGTTGTCATTTTCTTCTGCTTTTCACCCGCAGTCGAATGGTCAGACCGAACGCGTCAATCAGAATCTGGAGACATATCTGCGCTGTTTTGTGGTGGAGAATCAGGAGGATTGGTATTCTTTTTTGTCCCTTGTTGAGTTTGCTTTAAATAACCGTCGCCAGGAGTCCTCTGATGAGTCACCATTTTTTGGTGCATATGGGTTTCATCCACAGTTTGGGACATTCTCTGGGGAGGGGTCTTCTGGTTTACCTGATGAGGAGAGATTTTCCTCGTCTTTGTCATTTATTTGGCAAAAGATTCAGGGTAATCTGAAGAGGATGAGTGAGAGATATATAAGCGTGTGGCGGATAAGAGATGTGTGCCTGGTCCGGACCTGAATGTGGGTGATCTGGTGTGGTTGTCTACAAAGAATATCAAACTGAAGGTTCCCTCCTGGAAGTTGGGTCCTAAGTTTATTGGGCCTTACAAGATCTTGTCCGTCATCAATCCCGTTGCCTTCCATCTTGATCTTCCTCAGACTTGGAAGATCCATAATGTTTTTCATAGGTCCCTATTAAAACCTTATGTCCAACCCACTGTACCCTCCTCTTTGCCTCCTCCTCCGATTTTTGTTGATGGTAATCTTGAATTCCAGGTCTCTAGGATTGTGGATTCTCGCATTATCCGCGGTTCTCTCCAATACCTTGTTCATTGGGAGGGTTATGGTCCTGAGGAGAGGATGTGGGTCCCAGTGGCGGACATTAAGGCCACTCGTCTCATCAAGGCTTTCCAAAGGTCTCATCCTGAGAAGGTGGGTTCTGAGTGTCCGGAGTCCACCCGTAGAGGGAGGGGTACTGTCACCGCCACTTCTGTGAGAAGGTCTGACAGACGTCCTTTTCTACCTCTTGCATGATGTTCTTTGTTTTGATTTCACTTTGTCATCTCATTTCATTCTCCCAGGTGTTGCCTATTTAGACTAATCCTCTTTCCTTTATATTCCCTCCCATACTGCCTTAACTTTGCGGTTTATACTACTTCCTGGATTGAAGTGTTCACTGCTGGAGACTTCTGTTACTGCTTGTTCAGATAAGTCCTTTCATGTATTGTGTTTCCTTGCTGGCTTGATTCTAGGTGACCCTGACTCCCTCCATATTGGGTGCAGGGAGCCAGAGGTCGTGTACCCTCACTATTATAGGGTTTTCAGGTGTCGCACAGTCTAGGTATGAGGGCATGCAATCGTCTACCTCTGAGACCCTTGTATGTGCTTAGCAGTCAGGGTGAGCTCTTAGGGTTTTATAGGGGTCACCTTTATGCTCCTTAGTTTGGGGTCAAGCCAGTCGGATGTTTATCCATAACTTCCAGCTATCTGCAACATCATCCGTGACAGCACCACAGCGTTTTTCCAGATTACTACACCAGAATGGATGCAACCGATTCATTAAAATCATCAGAAAAACTTGTATGCAATATTTACATAGTAGTTGGCAAGGGAGGGAATGTACGGGTTCTGTTATGAGGGAATCTCTGGAAACTGAATTTCCGGTAAGTCTAATTCCTATTTTCCAGTTCATCTCTCATGACAGCACCACAGGAGCAGTGGCGGATTACAATAGGGAAGTTCGGGTCGGCAGCCCCGGGCCCAGCACCGCTGGGGGGCCCAGCGCCGACCCGAACGCCCACATACTGCCTGCCGTGCCGGCAGCGAGGAGGCTCCTTGGCTGGTGCAGTATATTACATAGAGTGACTGACAGAGAGAGGAGCCCATCCCCCGGCCCCGCCCCCAACAGCAGGCTCCAGCACAGACATTGCCCGGAGCCTGACTCCTCCCACACATGTGACTGATCACATGGACATGACATCACGGAAGGTCCTTTAGCCTTCTAGCTGCTGCTTGTGCAGAGCTGTCATCCGGCTGTTCAGGGCTGTGTGTCAGGTAGGAGGCTGAGTACAGAGGCTGGTGATTTTATCAATAAGAGTTTATCAGTAGGAGAGCGATTGTTTCAGCAGTAAATAAAGACTTTGCATACAAAGACAGTTATGTGTGTGGTTTAGGACACGAGGGGACATTAATAAAGTAATGCTGTGACACATAGGGCCATGAGAGGGGCCAGCATAATATGCTATATGTGTGTCATTCACACATAGGGCCATGAGGGGGGCCTGCATAAGATGCTATATGTGTGAATGACACACATATAGCATATTATGCTGGCCCCTCTCATGGCCCTATGTGTCATAGCACACATCCCCTATAACAGTGCATCATCCATAGGTCCCCCATAACAGTGCCATCCACAGATCCCCTCCATAACAGTGTCATCCACAGATCCCCTCCATAACAGTGTCATCCACAGATCCCCTCGATAACAGTGCCATCCATAGATCCCCTCCATAACAGTGCCATCCACAGATCCCCTCCATAACAGTGTCATCCATAGATCCCCTCCATAACAGTGTCATCCATAGATCCCCTCCATAACAGTGTCATCCATAGATCCCCTCCATAACAGTGTCATCCATAGATCCCCTCGATAACAGTGTCATCCACAGATCCCCTCGATAACAGTGTCATCCACAGATCCCCCATAACAGTGCCATCCACAGATCCCCCATAACACTGCAAATAGACCTCTACCACAATTCCCTTAAAATATCGCATTGCATATCGTTATCGCATCCTGTTTGGGAAAAGCTGGTCTACTGTGATAATATAAACAATGGGGGTTCTACAAAAGAGCTATTGTGGGGCAAAATTCATATTCGTGTTTACACACGTGTTTTAAAATGAATGCTTTCTCCTATTATAAACAAGTAAATAAGGACACAATGCTGTGGGGCTGGTATGCAACTTTTTCCAGGGCTGGTTTTTATCCCCAGTCCGGCCCTGCGCATAGCTCCCTGTCCCGTCGCCTATCACCGCCATAGGCTTCAGGCCTAGTAGGCCTGAGGCCTATGCGGTAGTGAAATCCCGGCGCAGGCGTGCGTGATGACATCATCACGCGCCTGTGCCGGGACACAGCACATTGACGTGTGCCTGCCTCATCCCGCCTTCGTCTGCGATCAAGTGCCTGGCCCTGAACGGTAAGTATTTAGCTTTTCATTTTTTTTTTCCAATTTTAATTTTTTTATTTCATGTGCCTACCTTGGGGGACATGTGGGGGACGAGACACAGAGGAGGACATATTAGGGAAGGGACCTCGAGTACATGGGAGGGGGAATGTGGGGCTGTGTGGGGCTAAATTTTTATGAGAGGACTACTATGTGGGGGCAAATTATTATGGGAGCCGGACTACTATGTGGGGGCAAATTACTATATGGGGCAGTGTGGGGGCACATTACTATGTGGGGGCAAATTACTATGTGGGGGCAAATTACTATGTGGGGGAAATTACTATGTGGGGGAAATTACTATGTAGGGGCAGTGTGGGGCAAATTACTGTGTGGGGGCAGTGTGGGGCAAATTACTGTGTGGGGGAAAACTACTATATGGGGGCAGTTTGGGGGTGTGTGGGGGCAAATTACAATGGAGGAATTACTATGCGGGGGCAGTGTGGTGGAAATTACTATATGGGGGTGTTGCTATTGGGGAGGCACTGTAGGGGCAATTCTATTATTTTTGGGGACACTATACAGGGATTATTACCTGGAGCACAATATAGGGTGTTATTATTACTTGGGGTCTCTAGGGGACATTATAATTGCTGTGGACACTATAGGGACATTTGGGGTAATTTATCAAACTGGTGTAAAGTAGAACTGGCTTAGTTGCCCATAGCAACCAATCAGATTCCACCTTTCATATTTGACAGCTCTTTTGGAAATCCAGTTCTACTTTATACCAGTTTGATAAATGACTCCAATTATGTCTATTAGGGTCACTATTTTTTCAGCAGTATAATACCTTGGACATTGGGGGGCACAACGGGCACAGTATTGGGAGTGGCAGCAGGATGACACTGTGGGGACACCAGGATGAGGAGGAATTGAGAAATCTAACGTGTCTGTGCTACAAACTGTAGAGATGAGATGCGGCTGAAAGAATTTGCCATGGTGGTCTGGGTCAAATGGAGGAGAAGAGGAAAGAGAAGGTCTACATGACAGGAGATGTCACTGGATGTAAGAGGTATGTGGTGCTGTATTCTCCTCCATGTCTTTTTTATTATAATTATATGTATTTTAAATTTGGCGACCAAATTTTTCAGTTTAGGACCCAATTTGTTTTTGTTTTTTTTTGTCTGAAGATGTCATATGGCCTAAGAAGAGACTGTGGCGCTCACGAAGCACTGCATCCTCTTCATACAAAAAAGTGGGGGGGGGGGGGGGCCCAAGTTGATTAGACAGCCCCGGGCCTATCATGCACTTAATCCGCCCCTGCACAGGAGACATACCAAATTATAATTTAGGAAGGGGGGGGGCACCAAGTCTAAGGACAACATATCTGTAAGCCTATATGGTAAGTATCATTGTTTAAAAGCGACTCCCTCTAAAACCAGATAAATATTGTAACATCATCTATAACCACTGCACAGAGTAAAAGTTTACTGTAGACCCCAATTGCAGTTCATTCCCAAGAGCTTAATCGTTAAAAAATGATAAACGGCTAACTCTGGAAAGTCTACAAGGTATATGTAAGAAAACCGAGCCAAGCTGAAGGCACTGGCACACGGCAGCATGGATATCAACGATGAGGTAACCAAACTGTACAATTAACTTCCTACCAGTCCAGAACAAGCTTGGGATCCCAAACCAGGAGGTGTTAGTATGAACTCAAGTGAGAAGAAAGGAGAGAGAATCCTCCTGGCGAAACCAAGCCAACCGAGAACCCACCTGCCCGCGTAACTTCAAGTTCAGAGGCAGTCTTAAGGGTTTCACAAGATCTTTACATGGCACTAGCCAGGAGACACAGGGACTGAGGAGTGGCAAATGGTTACAGGACCTATGCAGCGTACATAGCCGCAGCTTATATGTGTGAGCATGGCTGTAAGTGTGAATGTGTACAGAGGAATGCACAGTCTATATTGACGTTTTGTAGCTCCCTGGGTTTGTGTGCAGTGAGAGGGGAGTCTCCTTCCCGGAGGAGACAGCGGTGCCCTTGAAGTTATGGGTATTGGGTGCAATGAAGGCAGGGTCCCTAATGTTCATGACATCAGCACCATTAGGTGCAAATAGATAGAATAACATAGAGAACAGTTTAGTTGGGCATACGTTGACATTTAGTGAAATCACTTGTCCTGAGGTAGATATACCAATTTATTGCCATAGAAGGGATAGCTGTAATCCATAAAAGAAGCATTCCCAGCCAGGATGGTGCTACCTCCCATTTAAAACAGGTCTGGGTAGGAGCTTTACTAAATTTCAGTGCTCTGTTCACACTAATTTTCCTTAACTTCAGGTTGACCCATACTATCTCCAGGGGTAGAGTATACTACTATACCCTATAAGTCACATGGCCCGTACTCCCATGTCTTGTACTCCTTGAATTACATACAATTTATATTAATATTGTCCCTGGAGGAATGTGGCTCCAATACAGCTTTGCGCTAAAATGTATATCGTAAATAGGCACTGTAGGCTACTTCTGTCACACTGGGTCCCTACATGAGGTCTTCACCTTTAGGACCCCTTTAGCTT